>NC_133359.1:12147414-12407414 GCF_030506205.2 Paramisgurnus dabryanus | reverse complement strand
ACATATTTAACTTGTGAATAAGTACAATAAAGATGCTTATTTATAAACAAGAAATTATCTATATTAATTTGAAATAAATATATTCGTGCATTAAACAAGTCAAGGTGCCACAACTCTCAAATATTTTAGTCTGGAGCCCTGACTTTTCATCTGAAACTGGTTGATCAAGCTACAGTATATTGAGTATTTTAGTTCATCCAGAAATTTAAATCATGTCATTATTCACCTCATGTTGCTCCAAACCCGCATTTTTGTCTGTGCAACACAAAATTTAACTTCGTGGAAAACAACAGACTCAAGTTTCATTCACAAATCTGACTGATGCAGTTAAATTCAGTCTGTTTCAGTTATAATATGGCTTCAGAAGTATAACATGAGTCCTTTTTGCATCATAACAGATGTTACTATGAACTTTTGTTGAATATATAAATATGAACTATAAAGTTTCCCCTTTAGTGTTCCATGTAAAACATAACAGCGTACAGTTTTGGAACGACACAAGGGTGCGTAAATCATTGGAGAAGTTTAATTTTTGTGTAAACTCTCTCTCTTTAAGACGCCTGATGGGAACATCAGCATACCAGCTGGGGACCAGTGACCAAAACAAAATCCAACAGCTATGCTGATATTTTCAATACTACTTCCTAAAAACATTTCATCTAGCTTTGTTCTGAATACATGAGGTATGGACACTTTGAGGAACCATCACCTGGTCCCAAAGGTAGTCTGTAGGACAGTGCACAGGCCAGAAACGAAGAAGATGGTGGAGATGAGTTGACTTTTGGCAGCGTTGTTGTCTTTGATACATAATGGCTCAGCTAGGATGAGGGGAATGGCCAAGATGCCTCCAAATGCCAGGATGTAATGCTGTGTGAGGAAAAGCATAGGATAAAGAGCTAATACAGATGACTGAGAATAAGTTCAATTCAAACCAGTTATTAGGGCGAGACTTCACAGAAGACAGATGATCACAAAAAATGTAGCAAATCTTAAATGTGGCCGGGAAGACGTGCATGAAATGGAAGACAGATGTTGGCTAAATTGATAGCTTCTTTTTACTCTCTGCATGACGCTTCATAAATTTGTCGGGGTAAAAAACTCAAATTTGGCCGAGAGTTCGTCAGTTTGAAGGGAGATTATGATGCGGATATAGGGGAAAAAATGTATGTGCCAGGAGATGGCGAATACATTTGTGCCATTTTGAGCTGCTTTATGTTCTATACAATACACACAAATGTGTGTTTTTTATATATCCTCATAGTCTTGACTGTAAGCAATGTGGGAGTGCCGCAGGGATGACGTATTTTAGGCTTACTTCTGCAAATACTTGTTTCCTCATAAAAAAGCCCATTCATTTTTCCCATAGATTTTTTAATTATTGCAAAAATAAGATCTGTGTTTAATAAAAGTTTATGACACATTAATCTTCACAGATAAATGCAAATTTTATAAATTTTGAAATACACTAGTTTACTAGAAATATAAAAAGCCATATTTTTACTTGAAAGTGCACCTATTTCATTGCTAAAAACGTTATTTTGTGTATTTGGTATAACACAATGTGTTTGAATGGTTTAAAAAACGCATTATTTCCACATACAGTACATTTTTGTAGCTCCAGATTTCACTCTCTTCCTGAAACACACTTTGAAAAGCTCTGTGTCCCTGATTGGCCAGCTAATCTGTACGTTGTGACTGGCCTAAATACCTCTGACATCAGCAGGAAATGTGACGCCTCTTACCATGTTTGAAAGATTTGCGCACTATGCAATGCTAACAGGAGTTAACTTACAGTCCGAAGCTGGATGAATGTCGGTCTTGTCTACATCACCAATCCCAGGAAGTAACTGTTGCCTACAATCCGTGTGTTTGTAGTAGTCCAAGAAAAGAGATTTACGTTGGAGACGATAACTCGCGTCATCGTTTACTTTGGGGTTTGTACCTTTTGCATATCGTTAACATGTATTAATACACACTTACACACCAAAGGAAATGTAAAATCGTGAATCGGACCATTGGTGCTCTTTAAAAATTTATGAAATATGTGTTCATCTGTGAAGATTATCTTGTTGGACAAAACATGTAGTGTCATAAACTTTTGTTAAACACAGAGCTTATTTTTGGCTATAATCCAAAATGTATGGACTTTTTTGCGAAGGAACCAGTGTCCCACTAACTTCCGGGTTGGCCTACAAAAATACCTCATCCCTGCGGCACTTTATAAACAAACTATTTCTTTACATTTCTTATCATAACTACTTCTCTTTCCTTTCAAAGTTAAGAGCAGGTTTGTCTGGCTCTCCAGTTAATTATTATTATCAATCAAATATGTTTTTCTTATAGGTTTTATTGGCTCCTTTATGTTTCATGTATCATTTATTGTGGTTTACCTGCCCTTTTTTGGAAGCATTCAGCAGAGAAATTTGTCAAAAAAAACATACAAATCTTTATGTGGTTATGTTATTCCTTTCAGTAAATGGTAAGACGACCTGCCAACAGACGTCAGTCATTTTTCATTGAACCACACATAATGCAGACTGCTTAAGCACAACTGTGTTGAATTGGTATTTATAACCCTGAAGTGACAAGCATTAATGTATAAACACTGGTAATGAAAGGAGAAAAAAGGTTCTTAAGGAATCGACGTGTGTTGACATGAAATACCATTTTTTACACCCCTCCACATTACTGGAGAGATAAAAGCAATACCGAGCGTCTTTTTACTACTCTTTACACATTTTACCTCACATGTCCATGCGAGTATGATGTGTACACATACATGTGCTTTCTCTCACCTCTCCCCCCTCCCAGTTCCCTTTGACCTCTATAGCTTTCATGTGGACAAACACTCTGGATTCCGTTCTGATCAGTTCCAACATCAGATGCAATAAATATTAGCCTGGTTAAAACCAGACCATCTCAGTAGTAACTGAGTTATGGTCTGGAAAAGCTTCATAGACAAATCATTTCCAAAGGGGCGTCACCAACTGACCTCTCTCTAAAACCAATCAGAGCGATGAAGGGGATGACATTTGCACCACTATCAGAGGGCTCGCCACTCTCGCTAAGACCCATTCGTTTAGCCACCAAAGTTGCAAGCTGGTATAGACTTTTGCCGAATCAGTCGGTAATACAGCGATAACATCTTTTTTAGATATGAAGGCTTTGAGTGTTGTTCTTTGCTCGGGTTAAATCGTTTAAAACAGATGCGATAGCTGATTCGAATGAGTGATGTTTCACAGCGCCATCCATCTGTGTAATGTACAAAATCTGCTTTACCATTGCTGCTGCGCTGTCGACATCGTGTAAAGCCCGCCCAAACGTTTCTTATTGGTGCCGCGATTTCTCGGCATTAGAAATGGGCTTGAATGGCCTCTTTGCCAGACTACTTTTAGAGCAAATCTAAATTTGCAAAAAAACAACCATCTGATACAGTATGGCTGGAGAGTCAGTGTACGTTTTGAGTTTGTTTTTCAACTTCAAAATGAAATAAGCCAACAAAAAAAATGTCGCCTTTGTTCGAGATTTCCGGTAGATTAAAAATGAATAAACCACTTTAAAATTCGTTTTAACATGTGGGCGGTCGTAAGACGCCACTCTCCACCAATTAGTCAGCAAAAATGTGAATGTATGACATCATCCGGTTGTTCCTTAAGTCCGTTCAACAAAAAATAAAAGTCCTCCACTGCTGTATTAGTACTGATCTTTAACGTTTAGAGGTCAGGTCCCAGATTGAGCTTTTTTCTGTGTAGCCTTAAGCCCGATTTATAGTCGTGCGTAGGTTCTACACGTAGCCTGACGCGCACCTCACAAAAAATTTAACAGCGCGTCAGATCTACGCGGACCGCAAGCGCTGTGATTGGTCCACCAGAACCCCTCCCGTCAGGTAAAAAAACTGCGTCATAGGTATTTCCGTTTGTGACCGTGAAAACAAAGATGAGCCAAGTTGAGGAGAAATTTAACTCACACTGCATCAAAAGTCGCTGTTTATTTACTTCCATCATTGCTGGTCTTCTCAAATTATACACAACAAGTTGCTGTTTCTTCTTCGTTTGTGGGTTAACTTGCTAATCTTCTTCTTCTTTGACATTTGCGCTGCTACTGTGGTTACAGGCGTGGTTACTGCCTCCCAGCGGTCTGTGCGTGTGTTTGCACGTCGACGCGGACGACGACGCAAAAATGAAAACCGACGCAGAACCTATACGCCGTCGTGGCTACGCCGTAGGACCTACACACGACTATAACGAGCCCTTAAACGGTTTCAGATAAATGTGTGTTTCAGAAATAATCATTTGCGCCTGGACTGTTTTATGTTATTATATTATTTTATTTTAGATGTTTGGTGAAGCGCGCTTCCCAGTGGTGGCCGGTGACTTCTTCTTCGAGGGCGCACAATCGTCACAAAATGTATGTAGTCCGTCATGTGTGTGGTTCGTCATTTCAAAATATGTGTTCGGCGCGTCAAGTGAAGATATGTGCATCACTTGACCTGCTGCAGACGCGTCTAAAGGGTTTGTGATAAAAGAGACGCTCACGTTTGCCATATACTCGCTTAATCTCATGTGTAATCAGGGTTTAGTGTTAAGTGTGAGTCTTGCGGGAACGTGAGTGTCTCTTTTATCATAAACGGTTTGATGCGTGTGCAGCAGGCATTTATTTTGACAAAACACATGTTGTGGGCCTACTAGTAAATATCAACGGCAAGCACCTATTTTGACAAAACACGTGATGCACATGGTTCACCTGACGCAACAAACACATTTTTGAAAACATGAGCAACACACATGACACTCCTAACACATATTTTGAATTTGCGCCCTTCGGAAGAGCAGTCACGAGCCGCTGCTAATAATAAATAATAATCAATCAATTACTAAAAACAGAGAAACTCGAAATAAGCACACAGAAAAAGTTGTGCGTAATGTGGAACTGCTCCTGATTGAGCGTCACTTTCTTTATTTTCGGAGATTACCCGCATGTGATAACATTTGTAATAATTTAATAATATTGACTGTTAGGCCTACTTATAATATTGTATTCATATATTTTTATCATACATTTTATTTTATTATCTGTCCTTTGTCATCTAAGAAATTTTAGAAGTTATAGTATAAATGTATGCTTATTATGTTATGTTACTCATTCCTGAAATGGTCTCTGGTATTAGCGAAGTTGTTTTAGTGTTATTAGCACAACAAAAATGTAAAACACGGATGAAAGGTACGTTTAAATAACATGGGACTACATTAACTAGTCGGAACAACATTAACAGTGCATTTGCTACTCAGTATATCCATGAGTACTTTTAAAACGGCTTCTTTTTAGTCACACGTTTAAGGACAGTCACGCATGTTTGGAAAGTATACAGTACTTTTCCGTAAGTAGATTTTTCAGTATTCTGGCTCCTTGCACAGATATAATAGAGAGTAGGCCTACATTTTTATACTTCTCCATAAACCTTCAAAAATCTAGTAAACTTATATGAAATAATGTCCTTCAAAAGTGCCGTTTTTTTGGTTCATTTCATTTGAAGTTAAAAAACAAACTATCAAAACGTACACGGACCCTGGAGGTCAAGTATGCACACCTTCTAGACCTAAAAGAGTAAAACTGCTAACCTTTTTATGAGGGACCTTCCCCATAGTTGTGTTGAAAACACAGACATGGTTCAAGGGGTCAGTGAATATAGCTCGACTGAGTATTTCAACAATGTGTAGGGGTGCTCTCCTGACCACCCATAAAAGACCATGCATGTTAAAATAAGCGGGTTTACTTATGTGTAACTAAGCAGCGGAAAGGTAATGCAGAGCAAGCATCTCTGGGCACTAAGGGGTTAAATCTTATCTTAGTCGATCATGCTCTAATTATGCTTTTAACAGCAAATATGTGACTCTCCCACCCATCTTATGACACACCCACTATTCCTACACCTGGTAAGCAGAGAACTCTACCCTCAAGCTGCCATGAAAAAATCCATTATAGCTCACTATGGCAATAGTTCAATTCAGGAGAGACTGGGGGGCCCCTTAGGAGACGCACGCATGTCCTGTAAACATTTTGCGTGCGGAGGGGGGTAAGCAGATTAGTGGCATGTTAGACTTTATGTGAAGCGTCTCACCTGGAAACCCAGAAGAATGCAGAGGTACCAGGGCGGGCGATCATTGATAGAGTAGATAAGACCACTTTCAAGCTTTTGGTCCAGAACTTCTTCCAAACTGTCCGTAGAGGGTTCAGCGTTGATGGTCTTTTCAGGGCTGTCTGAAATCTGCAGGATCAGAGATTATGCAAGCATTGGGTATCAGTATCAGGGTTAATGGAAAGTGCAGATGTGAGTCCATCCTAAAAATGCACTAAGGGAGCACACAAGTTTGCCTTAAACGGCTATGCTATATTGTTTAGTTAGTGTACTTCTGTAATGAAGAAGATGATAGATAGATTTTATTTCATGGTCTAATGCTCAGAAGTAGTATTCAACTTTTTTCCGGACTCAAATTTTAAATCAAGTATCTGTCCTTTAAATGTTTTTCTTTGGCAAACTTTTTCTTCACTATATACATTCCAGTGCATAATATTGTTTTTTACTCCACGTTGTTACTCAAGTTGTTTTTACCTTTAATACTTAAGTACATTGTAAATGTAGTACTTTAATAAAAGTTAAATGTACTACTTGAAATACTTGATTATAGTAAAGTACTTGGGTACTTATCTACAAAGCCAAAATTATTGTTTTTACTTTTCCATAAACATTTTAATGTATTGTTGCTACAATGTAAAAAAATATAAACAAATTTGCTTTACAAGTCAACTGAATATGTTTACTACACTTTCTAAATGAAGCAATTTCAACTAGTTGCTATAAAAAACACATCATAATTGCTTAATTTGGTATGTTTATTATAGTGTATTGCAGTGTGCCATGAATTGCATAACTAAACAGTATGTAAAACTGACACAGTACATGACATACAGTTGTCTGAATAGAAAAAATACAAACCCCAAACCTATTCCCGAATCACCATGATGATTCATATAATGTTCATGACTGTCTTCAGAAACCTTTATTCTTCTTATCTTGCTCATTGAGAAGTGCATTTAGATTCATGCATGAGCCAATAATGGTCCTTTTAAACAGTGTTAGATCTCTGGGTGATCTTCTTTTAAGAATAACCAGGGCAGAATGGCTCATGGGGGATATATGATACACCAAACAGGTGACTAGTTTTAATGTGTTACGGTCAAGCATACAACTATCAATGACTTAAAAGAGATTGATCTTCTCTCTTCAAAAGATCCAAGGCCCCTGGGTCAAATTTAGTACTGTATCATAAACCTGAGGGAATAAAGATTAATTCGTATGTAGAGGAAAAGTCATTGTAAGAATGTGAGATTAATCTTAAAACACACATGCTTAAAACATAGATAGATAGATAGATAGATAGATAGATAGACAGATAGATAGATAGATAGATAGATAGATAGATAGATAGATAGATAGATAGATAGATAGATAGATAGATAGATAGATAGATAGATAGATAGATAGATAGATGTAAATCACTTTCATATTCAATCACACCCATGTAATTTTCCCTTCCAAGAAATCAAACTTAATACATGAAACAAATGTTTACATTTGCAATATACCTTGACGCAATATGATATACTGCCACCTACCGGCTAATATCTGCACTGCGGGTATCTCGAGGCCACATACAGTAACCGTTAATGTCTGCTTTCCCAACAAGATTATCCTCTGCTCGTGTGTGTGGTCTCTAAATCCAATCAGCTTTTCCTCCTTACTATCCGCGGAAAGAGCAGAGGGCAGGCTAAATAAAAATCTCGATTCTTTTCTGGCACAGTCTCATGTTATTTTTGTCACCCGAGGTCTAGTGGTCACTTAAAGACATCAAAATCAGCCGTGTAAATATAAAATGTCTGTTTGTTGATGGTACTGTTAAAACTGACATGAAATAATAAACAGATTTAATGGTCTAGTAATAAGTGTTTGTGTTTATACAGGACTGGAAATTGGACACTTAAAGCCTACTACGATATCGTGCTTGTCTAAAATAATGACGCTACGCTATCGCTTCCTAGCGGCGCGTGCGGTTAATGCAGGTGACTAAGATAATCCTTCTTGGCAAAGTTTGTATCTAAAAATACTACTTATTCGGTCTAAAAGGAGGAATGTCTTGGAAAACGAAGATATTTGAGGAGAAATATATTATTATTCATACAACAAACAGCAAGAAAGAATATTCAGATAGATCGTCAGCTATAAAAATAGCCTGTTACAACATAAAAATACAGTCGGCTGAGCATTAATACCAAGATTGCCAAAATTAAAAAAATATTATTGTAGAGTGAATTAATTCACCTGAACTTCACCTTAAAATGTATCAATTAACTTACTCAACAGTTTAATTACCTCATGTATTTACGTTGGTCCCCAGTTTTTTGACTGATGCTTGCATTTCTTGGTTTTATTAGAGATACGTGTACTTCTATCCATCTATATAAACATTTATATTTACATTAAAATACATTTTAAAGTGCTCTTATACCATTTCTAACGAAAGAAGCTGCGGAGTGATACATGAAAGAAGCACAACTGATTTGAAGGAGATTAATGGCCCGGATGAGCGGAGGAATAGAGAGTATGCACGTGACGTCATCTTTGGCGAAAGAGACTGCGGTTACGCCCATTGAGTGGCGAATGATAGAGTGAGGTTAACGTTACAGTGTGAAATCAGCAAAAACACGGCGAAAATGGGGAAAAGCTGTTGTGTGATAGACTACCCTGCTGAAAAAAACAGCTAAAACCAGCTTAAGCTGGTCAAGCTGGTTTTAGCTGGTCTCCCAGCCTGGATGTTTCATGCTGGTTTAAGAGGGGTTTTGGTGACTTTTTAGCTGGTCAGGCTGGTTTTAGCTGGTCAGGCTGGTCTTAGCTGGTCAGGATTGCTGGTCTTAGTTGGTCAGGCTGGTTTTAGCTGGTCAGGCTGGTTTAAGCTGGTCTTAGCTGGTTTTAGCTGGTTGGGTGGCTGGTCTTAGCTGGTCAGGCTGGTTTTAGCTGGTCAGGCTGGTTTTAGCTGGTTTAAGATGGCCAGGCTGCTTTAAGCTGGTCTTAGCTGGTTTTAGCTGGTCGGGTGGCTGGTCTTAGCTGGTCAGGCTGGTTTAAACTGGTCAAGCTGGTTTAAGATGGACAGACTGGTTTAAGCTGGTCAGGCTGGTCTTAGCTGGCCAGGCTGGTTTTAGCTGGATTAAGCTGGCCAGGCTGCTTTAAGCTGGTCTTAGCTGGTTTTAGCTGGTCGGGTGGCTGGTCTTAGCTGGTCAGGCTGGTTTAAGCTGGTCAAGCTGGTTTAAGATGGACAGACTGGTTTAAGCTGGTCAGGCTGGTCTTAACTGGCCAGGCTGGTTTTAGCTGGTCTTAGTTGGCCAGGCTGGTTTTAGTTGGTTTAAGCTGGTCTTAGCTGGCCAGGCTGGTTTTAGCTGGTTTAGGCTGGTCTTAGATTCTCGGCCGGCATTTCAACGTTGAATCAACGTCAGGGACCAACGTTGCATCAATGTTGAATTACCTTTTGGTTTTGCAAAAGTGGATCAAAGTTGACTTCACAACGTTGTTTCAATGTTGATTTCACAACATTTCAATGTTGTTTCAACATCACACTTTCAACAAAGGTGAATCAAGGTTGATATCGCGACGCAGTTTTAACACACTTTTTAACACTAAATATAGATTTTACTTTACATTTTAATACTCACCAAATGATTTGCTGTACATATCATGTTTTTAGTGTAATTATTACAAGAATGCAATTTGCTGCTCATTACCTACAGTACAACCCCATCCATAAAACTAAACACCTAAAGTAGGTAAAGTTTGTGAATGATGGCATGTGCCTACCCTTTCTAAATAAACATAAAAGCAGCTGTTAAAATTGATCTTTTATAGATAAAAACAAATTCTTTCAAACAGTTAGGTTTCCAGTTAGTAGTGCAGAAGTGGAATATTCCAAATACAGAATAAAAACATAAAATATGAAAACAAAATAATATTTTAAAGTAATTTTATTCATCTGAATAGAAAAAAATATTCTAGGAAAACTGCAAATATGAATTTTGTTGTAGGTTTAGCTCACAGTCTTCTTATGGCCACCAACACCCTTCCATTCTGGCTCATACTGTACTTAAAATCTGATGACAGCATCTAAAGAGGAAACAAAAGTCATTTTCAAAAAATGATGCATTTTTAGCCCATGTATAAAAAAAATCTTGTTATTGCACATCAGGGTGTGTGTGTGTTCTTTAATAGTCTGTCTAGAAACATTGCATAGCCATCTGATGAAGGAAGAAAGCTTTTGTGTTTACAAAGATGACAATAAGCCTCAATCAAGATCACCTACAGTGCATTCAGAAAGTATTCAGGGTAGACCCCTTTCACATTTAAATTTTAAGGTGGTTGCATGATACTGTAATTGTTTAGATATTTTCCTCATAAATCTACAATACATACCCCATGACAAAGTAAAAACTGAATTTTAGAAACTTCTGCAAATGTATGAAAAAAGAAAACTGCAATATTATATTTACATTATACATATTCAGATCATTTGCATCAATATCTGCAATTTAGCTCAGCTGCCTCCAATTTCTCTTGATGGTTGCTGATGGGTTCGCATAAAGACATGAAGATATTTTAAGGAATGTCTGTAACCAAACTGACCGGAAAGCACTATTGACTTCCATAATAGGCTAAAAGAATACTATAGAACAGTAATTCTCAAAGTGTGGTCCGCGGACCACTAGTGGTCCCCCAAACCCCCCCAGTGGTCCGCCAAAAGATGACCAAAACTAGGCAAGTGTTTATACAATCGTCACTTATTTAAGTAGATTTTTAATGCACTTGCAAAACTGTGATATCAGTTCTTGCCATTCTGTTTTAATAACGTAAAAATGGATCGGTGGCTAAACCAAAGAGGAGTCAAAAGAAGGATCAGGCGTCAACTGAAAGCAACTAAAATCCCCAGATCTATTAGTTTTGTAATGTACTAGTTTTTGTTTCATGTGTAAAATCCCTGTAATTTCAGTGATTTTGGATATTAAGGGGAAAATTTTTTTCAGCATTTTATTTTTACCATAGATAAAACCATAGACTTCATATACCCACCACCTCAGTTTTAAACTAAGGGCTCTTTGGAATGACATTAAGTGGGACCTAGGCTGATATAGCATGTTTAATTGCAGTTTTTTTTCATATGTGCAGTCTGTTGTTCATATTAAGCTGTAACTCATTTCACATTTACTCACATTTATCAAATTCATATAATAATTTCTGAACATAGCATTGCATTTGTGTTTAAAAAAATAGTTTTTGACTTGAAACAGTTGCATATTAAACTTAAATTTAGCTTATCCTTCCTATTTTGTTGTTTTTTTTGGGGGCGTGTTAGAGTGGGACTCTGTTAGGTGGTCCTCAGAAAAAAATTGGAAGATAAAGTGGTCCTTGGGCTGAAAAAGTTTGAGAAACACTGCTATAGAAGTGAATGGTGCTTCTGATCGCTTTGGTTACAAATGAATCCAGGAGTTGCAAAGATTGCTACTTCAAAAGGTGCTTCAACTAAGTACTGAGTAAAGGGTCGGAATACTTGGGTCATATCAATATTAACCCCCCCCCCCAAAGAGATGCTGAAAAGAGCAAACATTGACTGGTTGCTTTACGTGTGGGTCAAACAGCCTTTTGTGCAGTCATTTACCAATAAAAGCTAAGATGGACTCCAGACCTTCTGGACTGTCTGTGAGAGACTTCAAACTCGCCCAGACCAACAAGGCATCTTGTTAGCAGACATCCCGACCTGATAAAAAAAAATTTGATTAGGAGATGTTCTGGTCCTATTTTTAATATATGTTTTACAAACTTACCACAGGTGATCTGGCAAAGCAAAGACTTCCCAAATCTCCTCTTCAGGCTCATCTTAGCTATCATTGCATTTGATAAAGTTCAGAAAAAGAAAAACATATTTCATTAGTATACAATCATAAATGTAATGTTTTGGTTAGAAATACAAAAAACTGTGGCCCAAGTACAGCTTTGAAAGAAATAAAGAATGTTTAAATTTTTTGTCATGGTACACTGTCACTTCATTACTTTTTGAGTGGTACAGATTTGGGCATCTGGAAAGACAAATGACTTCACCTCTGTGTATTTTATCACACTTCTTCAAATTGCATGGTAATCTGCCTCCAATATAAAACATAATAAAATAAAAAACAAGTCATGGCCCCTTTTCAAAAGAAAATATAAATTGTGAAATACAAAACACTGCATCTTAGTTATTATGATTAGTAGAATTTGATCTGAATACAAAACAAATACTAAATGCATTGTAATGTTGTAGGGGAGATGCTTCAAAAATAAATAGTAAATTATTGATTTCTATTACAAAATGCTAGCTTGGTGGTGCGTAACAATGGTGGGTGGTAGCTCATGGACATAGCCATCATTTAAAAAATTATGATTAAAACCATAATACATAAAGATAGAAAATAATGCTGTTATGTACACCACCACAAAGACCAATTTTATATGTCAATATGAAGCCTCTCTAAAACCTGCATCAACATCCACTCTGAACTATGAATTAACTTGTGTCTTTGTCTATTGAAAACAAAGGGTTTGAAATATGTAAGCCTACATACTGTAGAAGGAATAGTGACATACAAAAGAAATGAATTGCTGTGCTGAACAATAATTGTTGTATCCTAAAATATTTTCTTATATTTTCCTAATGACAATGATAAACCAGATATGCACTTTTTGAGCACTTATGTTTTGGATGCAAATATAAACACAAAGTAATACTTACTCTTCAGCCAATGGAAAACATCAAAACACAACAAGAAAATGACCTGTAAAGAAAAGTGAACATAAATATATAATAGTTATTAACTTAATCCAGAATTGATGGCTTCTGTTTAAATTCTTAACCGTTTTTTTTTTTTATTCTTAACCGTTTTAACAGGCTACTGTAAACTGTGTGCCCGTACTGTAAGTTAAATAACCTTACATTTACGCGTCAAACCCTACATTGAAATAACTTGCGTTATAATTATCTAAACAATGTCAAATAAATTTGAAGAACGAGGATAACACATTTTTATAGAAGGTAAAGACAAATAAAAGATCTGCATATTAGCTCAGATGCGTCACGAGCTCAGTCAAACCACTGCATCAACATTAAAGTTCAGAATATTTTAGTCATATCGAATTAACTGTTACTAAAAACAAAATAAACATAACTGTGAACTGATTTTAATGACTTAACCAGGAATTAATAAAAACTTACCTTAGAATTTGCTAGGGCTGGGTAAAAATATCGATTTATCAATGCATTGCAATTATTTGTTCCTCAATTCAATATCGATTCATCAAATTCATGAATCGATTCAGCCTACCGGCCAGTGGCGGCGCTGTGGGTGGGCAACACTCTAGCGCCCGCTCCCCGAGGTAATTTGATCCGGCCCTTTATGTAGTCTGTGAAAAAGACATCTCTAGAATAAATAAATTTAGAATTAAAATAAATGTAGTTGGACAACGGGCCCTACAGTTACGAGTTGATGAGCGTGCATCTGTTACAGCATGAGATGCAGAGCGCGAGTCACGTGACTGGCGCGAGCAGGTTTGTCACGTGTTTATATTCGTGCTTTGGTCCAACGCGAGCCGCTCGCGCCCTCATATCAAGAAGCGATGACTGACAGTGGTGAGACCACGGACTCTATGGCTGTTAACCTCTTGTATTTCCATCTTACAAAACCGGCTTTTCCGACAGTTGTTGTTTGATATGTCGGCTCAATGATGACTTGCTTATCCACAATGACATTAGATGTCTTAATAAAGGAAACGCATTGAAACGATTAGTGACAGTTAATCACCCATCGCGCCCAACACCTGCACCACTGAACTCGTATCTACTGACAAACATACACCTGATTTTACTGCTCTAGCGAAATCTAAAAGTATAATTTCTCTTATTAGAAGCTAGACTAATGTTTGCCAGTTATTAAGATGGCTGTTGTAGTTTAAATAGGGGTAGTGAAATAATTAGCTTTGACAAAAACAGCATAAAACAATGTTATGTTACATATTGTAAACTTTTTTGTTATGTGTACTAAAGTGAGTAAATAAGTTAAATTCTCAATGAGTGTGATATGGCTCTTATTTACCCCTTTAAATGTAAATTAAAGCATCTTACAGTGCACTTATGTTGTCATGCAGTTTTAAAATACAACATATGAACATGTCTGGATGTAGAAAAAGCCTACTTGGACATGTTACAATGCACTAATTTTGTTGTATGCAGTTTGAAAATACATGTTTGTAGAAAAAGCCTATTGTACAATGCACTGATTTTGTTGTTATGGAGTTTAAATATATGAAAATTAAGTCATAATCACTGATATATCTTCGGCCCCTTATATGAGATGCTTTTCATGAACTGGCCCCCATGACAAACTAACTGAATAGCCCTGCTCTAGTGAGAGCATTCAGCATTGTACAAGAAACGCTTTACCAAAACACGCTTTACCAAAACAGCAAGATGGCAAACAGCAGCTGCACTCCGTTCAAGTCTGCACCAAAAGCTAAAATTAAAATATATGCTACTCAGGTACTTAATTACTTGTGTATCTACTTATTATTGAATCGATATTGAAGCAAACAAATCAATATCGAATTGAATCGAATCGAATTGAATCGAAGCCTCAAGAATCGGAATCGAATCGAATTGTGAAATTCCTAACAATACCCAGCCCTAGAATTTGCCATAGAAATGAAAACTGTCGTCGGAGGTAAACGGTTAAAATCCACTTTGAACTCACGAGGACGGAGGCGCGCGCCCGCAAATACGTGTGCTCGACTTCTTGCTGCGCTGACAGGTTGGTAACGTCAATGTACCGCGAGAGTGTAATTTCTTGACTCGCTCTCGCGATACATTGACGTCATCAACGTATGATGTCTGTTCTCGCAGCGCTGCATGAAGTCGAACATGACTAATAACCATAGCTATTAACACATAACAAAAGACAAAATGTTAAAAAAACAATAAAGATGGTAAAAAAAGATGTCAGACTGAACTGAAAATTAGAACTTGTTTAACAATAAATATTTCTTGTATTAAAATAAACAGAAATATTGTGCTTTTAAAACATAGCTTTTTAGATCTTCACCCGGGGGTGGGTTCAATTATTTCATAAGCATGCCTGCACATTTTGTTCTAAATGGACAGAGCTTTATAAAAAAATAAAAATAAAAATATGGTTTTATTATAATAAAAGTGTAGTAACTAGTTTTTGATTTAACAACAAACATCAAAAGAAATTTATCTGCTAAGATAATAACAACCAATGATAATTTGGGGGCCCATTTGGGATGTGGTGTGAGTTTGCCCTGCCCACACTGTCCCACAGTATACCCCACAGTGGGCCCGCATGGGCATGTTTTGCTTACAAAAGGCTGAGGGACCTGTCTGTGGCACCGTAAAGAAAGCCGATAAAAGGTTGGATGTTATTATATTATTAATGGTATTATTAAAATGTATATTTGAAACGTTATATTTTAGACATTGTGATGAAAATGTAATAAAAATAAAACAACCATAATAATACTTACAAAAAAATTATCCAGCCTAATCCATCTCCTGAATTCATATGGAAATCACATGCCCCACCAGTGTTAAAATCAATCAAATAGTATACATAAAATATAAGTATTTTCATTAAATGAGTTTTTAAATTTTTATCTAAAGGATTCACAAATTAAAATGTCATAATACAATCATTTACCATTCACCGTACTGGCATCATTTTAACCAAATTTCAAAGTTGATTTTTAAGCATTGTATTAACCTTTTGCAATCGTTTACCATTCACCGTTGTTTCAACATTGTCTCAATGTTGAAAAAACAACTGAGGTTATTTCAACCAAATTTCAACGTTGAAGATTGGTCATGCCTGCTTGGTGGTCCGGCTGGCTTGTCTTAGCTGGTTTAAGCTGGCCAGGCTAGGAGACCAGCTTGACCAGCCAGGCTGGGAGACCAGCTTGACCAGCCTGCCCAGATGGGAGACCAGCTTGACCAGCCTGGCCAGCCTGGGAGACCAGCTTGAACAGCCATAATACCAGCCTGGCCAGGCTGGGAGACCAGCTTGACCAGCCTGGCCAGCCTGGGGAACCACCTTGACCAGGCTGGGAGACCAGCTTGACCAGCCATAATACCAGCCTGGCCAGGCTGGGAGACCTGCTTGACCAGCCTGGGAGACCAGCTTGACCATCCTGGCCAGCCTGGGAGACCAGCTTGACCAGCCTGGGAGACCACCTTGACCAGGCTGGGAGACCAGCTAAAACCAGCTATTTCCATCTTAAACCAGCTAAAACCAGCCAACCAGCTTAGGCTGGTTTAAGCTGGTTTTTTCAGCAGGGTATACTAACAGATTTAACAAGAATTCGGAGCTATCGTTTTACAGACTGCCAAAAAAACACCGAAAGGAGAAATAAAATGATCGTTCATGCCAACGTCCACAGACCACAGGTTACTTAGGCTGACTATTAAGCAAAGGTGGGCACTACTTAAGTATTTTACTTTCTACTTAAAAAGTATTTTTAAGTAGAAAGTAAAATACTGAATCCCGTCCGCATTCATGACGAGAGCTACGGAGGCTACTCTGCTGCTCTGTGCCCCCGCCCTCCGAATTTGTCATACGTCACTAAGAAAAGTGCGTACACTCCCACTGCGCAAAGTGACGTGGGAATTACGTCTTTTTCATGTAATTTTTGGACGTCCGAATCCGGTCCATAAAAGGGGTTGTTTTGTAACGCCAGGTGACGTCTTTTTTTCGACGTGTTCTGCACGTCTCAAAATGTTGACAACCGTAGGACCGCCATGTAAGGAAAAGAGACATGAAAAAAGCGAAAAGACATGAATGCCTCTGCACTTCACCCATCCACCGCACCGAAACCTTTCAGACATTTCCTGCCGGCTGTGGGATTCGAACCCCCGATCTCCGTGTTACAAAGAAGTCTAACCACTCGGCCACGTGGCAATACTTTCCGGTTGTATATAAGGCATTCTTATTGCATTCATATCATGAACAATTTAATATGACAATATTTTCATGTTAAATTGTTAGTATGGTCATATACTTTTAATATAACGAACTACACATTTAATTACATATTTTTAAAGGTACATTTAGATGAATTTTGTACGTAATTCAAGAAAGCAGAAAAAAACAGTACTGTAATAATAATAGAGACTATTCGTATGTATTAATCATGTTGGTACAATAATGCTGATATTTGTAAATAAACACATTTTTATAGGCCTAATCATGTAATATAGACATAGACCTGTTATAGACGTCCTAATGACGTCCAAAAATTACCCAGTCTAAACGTCAAATGTTGCCCGTAAATATGACGTCCAAATGACGTCCAAAAAATAACCCAGTTTAAACGTCAAATGTTGCCCGTCAATATGACGTCCAAATAGGGTCATGGTGGGACGTCCAAATAGTGGACCTAGTTTGGACGTCGAATACATGTCCAGAATTGGTCATGGACCGACGGACCCAATATAGACATGATCTGCACGTCTATCCGACGTCCTGTGTTTAGTGGGCTACGCTAATACTCTCTCCTGAATGCGGACGCGACTAAGATGGCGGCGCTACCGGAATGTATTTGTTTTCGTTAATAAAGTTTTAAATATGGATATTTCTACAACAACACCGCGCGGATTACCCTCAGAAGACCTTTGTTTATCATCCTGGAGCCGTTTGGATTTAATTTGTGAAGGATGGACGCACTTTTTTGGACTTGAAGTTCGTGGACTATGGGTGGACCCCGTAACATTACATTTAATCAAATGAAAGATCTAAAACATTTTATAAAATATCCGAAAATGTGTTTGTCTGAAAAACGATGGACATATGCAACTCGGACAGCTTGGGGGTGAGTAAATCATGGGTTTACTATCATTTTTGGCCAAACTATCCCTGTAATGCCGCAATTGACCAATCAGAATCAGTATTTTAGAGGGCTATGTAGCGTAGCACATCTTACTGAAGTTTTTTGACTTTTTCATTGCATACATTGACAAATGGTTTGATTTCTCATCAGAAAATGTAATGATGAAACTGAAACCAATTGGTCTACACGAGGAGCTTTCTTTCGCTGACATGGATCAGGTGGTTGTTGCCGTCAAGATAACAGAGACAGTGAGTATAGACCAACGTTATAAAAAGTTTTGTGCTAGCAAGGAGGAAATAAAGAAAGCCGCTAGGGGTGACCCCGAATAGTCGAAGATTCGATGCATCGATAGGAGAAGCCTGATTCGACTACCAATCTCATAGTCGAATTGTCGCAGATGTGTTAATGAATTCACATATAACAGCTTTCTCACAATATATTAATATACTGCATATTATGATAATGCTGCAAATAATATGTGAAGTAGCAGCTTTCAATAAATATTTTTAAATTGTTAATAAATCCAACAACCCCTGTGACCGGGCTTCACGTCCATAAGAGGTTTCTATGTTTATAAACCATTGCCTCTTTGTTTCGACATTTAAAAGACAAAGCTGGCAAATTAAACTATGACTTTCGTTCTTTTAATAATTTCTATATTTTATTTTATTTATAAATCACTTTGGGTTATCTGATTTAACTATTTGGCTTGTGTTTTGTTTCCGTGCACTTGAGGCATTTTGCATATTTGTTCTGCACTTTGTTACTTCTGACCTTATTTTATTTAAAAAATTGTATTTATTATAAACGTAAATTCCGATCTAATTTAAGTATGTACATTTTGGATAGCTTTTCGTTGTATCGATGTTGCGCTGTTGCGTGCTGGATATGCTTGCGCATGTAATTTAGCCGAACGGGCTAGGTGCTCTGCATGCGTCTCATATTTAGGAGTTCATCAAACTAAACATTAAAAAACGGATGTTTTTCGACGAGTATAAGTTTTTAAAATGTATTTAAAACGGAGTGGTTATATTGTCTATCTTAAAGTTAAACTACAAAACAGGTAAGACGTTTTTTTTTTTATTTCGGTGATGAAACGGAAACTAGTATCCGCACCGAACCTATTTCTGCCTGACACGAATGTCTTTCTTGTGATTTAATATTATGGTCAGTCGGTGTTCACTTTCAAATGATAGCAAAGAGATTCCTGAAATAAATAATATCATCCGGTCTTTCTGTATCTAAAGTTAATACAGAGATGATCAAAGTCAAAGCAAGCAAGCAGGTATTTCTGTGCTAAATAATAACGCGTAGTGTCTATAAAATCATTAATTTCAGTGTTTTTCTTGTTATAAATTAAAGTTTAATGAATTGTATATAAAGATTAGTTTTTATCATTTACAGTCACAATCACAAATTATTTGTCATTTCTCATTTGTCGGGTTTTTTTGGTCATGACTGCTTTGACGCGCTATCTCCAAATAAAATAAAAACACTGAATTGTAGCCGGAGGTTCCAAGGCAGGATCACCCATAGATATGTATATAAAGGCTAGATGGCTCAAGGCGGAGTCAGCTGTGTCGTCACTTGGCGGCCATCTTAGGTCAGTTCTGCCATAGTGCTGCTCCCTGCTGCTGTGGACGGAAGGTGAGTGACATACGCCAACTTAAATGCTCGTAACTTGCTGAATTCTTGACGGATTTACAAACGGTTTGGTTTTTTACAAACGTTATTAACGTGGCTATAATTCTGGATGCTTTAACATGTTTCATGATTTTTTTATTTATTTTTAGTATACGTATTCAGTGTCATAGGTACATCTTTGACGTTTATAACAAACCAATCCGTTTGAAAATCGGTAAAAAATTAAGCAAGTTATGGTCATTTAAAAGTACCTGCATCATTAAAACTCAATGCTACGAGTGAGCGAGCGCCCTGTCCTAAGATGGCCGCCAAAATGCGGACGTTCCACTCAATTGGCCATCAGCGCGGACGAGCCATCTAGCCTTTATATACATATCTATGGGATCACCTTTGTTATTTTTTTAGCTTTAGTTATCAAAATGTATTTTTGTGTGATGTTCTGTAGATCGTGGCTTTAAAATGTTAAGAGGAATAATTAAACAAATGGTGCCTTACATTTTACCTTAAAAAAAATATATATATATAAATGCATCGTCAGTTTTGTCTTCGTTTATTACTTGAAAGACAGTTTTGGTCACTTTATCAGACAGTTGTTTATGTGTGCTGCGTTACCAATTTGTACCTGGTCTGGCCCCCTCCCAACCCATGCACACAAACATAGATGATTCGACTATCGGTCGACTATGGAAAGATTCGAAAATTCTGATTCGAATATGTAAATCCTTAGTCGAGGACACGCCGCACAGGATAAAAAAAGAAGTGGGTCACAGTTTTCCAAAACATACCCAACTTAATCAACATGCACAGGATCGTCTCATTTGTCCTCAGTGTGCCAGGTTCAAATGCCTTTGTAGAAAGGATTTTCTCTCTGATGACCATTAAATGGTCAGACTCAGATTCAAGAAACAGATGCAACACAGAGCTTATCAAAAATGAACTTCAAATATCTGTCAACTGTGAATTGGCTTGTAAGGACTTTTCTCTTGCTGCACTAAAGGACAAAAGCTTGAATCGGCTAAGAGCAGCCAAAAATATTGACTTGGTGAGTAGAGACATGCCCCTCTTTTCATCAGTTGCATTTAAATGTTTTACTTAGTCAAGTGTTGCTTTCCAACTTAAATAGATAGATAGATAGATAGATAGATAGATAGATAGATAGATAGATAGACATGTATATGGCAAACATAAAGAAAGTGAGAAAGCTGTCTGTTTATATGAAACAACAAATGTAGTACCCAACAGTTTGCCTAGAGGCCATATGACATTTTCAAATCTGTTTTCAGTCTGTAATTGTATTAGTCTGGTCTTGATAAGCCTTTCACATAGCATTTAAGTTTTAAACAAAATGACACACAAAACCAAAGCCTACATGTTTGTGTTCTTTAGCATTTTATGATGTTAAATGTTAGATTTTGTGAATGAAAAACCAAAAATAATCAGATATTCATGTTATATATGTTTACATAAAATTATATTTCAAACTTCGTATACTTGTAAAACGCACTGTGACACACAATAGCCTCTCAGATGACTCATACTGCTGCTGCATACTTTCATAATGATTATGATAATAGTTATGATGATCCCCAAAAAAGTTCAGGATTCATTCTGGAGTGGTTACAATGGTTTCTTTCATCCACCTGAGATCAGAATTCCACATTGATTTCTTAAAAATATCCAAGTTAAGAATAATGCGTCACTCATTTCAAACTGACAAACAAACTTTAAGACTTTTTCATACAAACATGTGATAGAAAGAAAAAACAAGCATTTGATAAGACCTGGTACTTACTTCCAAAGTCAAGTCTGTTGCTCCTTGGTTCCTCAACACAATGTCTACCTTTTGTTCATGCTGAGTGAGATGCATCGCTGACCTGCGGATCACGGATGTGAAGCAGACAGCCGCACAACTCCACACAAGTTTTACGACTGAGAGAAATCGGCCTTTGCAGCAGGTTGGTCAGGTCGGTCGTCATGGAAACCAAAGCCGCCCTGGATGTAGCATTTGTGTAACTGCAGATTTGTTCCAGGGTTTTGGAGTCATGTGCCTGCTTGATATGGCCAGAGGAGCACACGAGTGCTACGAGTGTTTGTGTTGATTACAAGCATGTTAAACCAAGCCTGACACGGAGGACAAGGGGGCGTGCTGTGTAAGGGAAAATATCTCTAAAAGTCATAGGATACACAATATATCCGAAACTGGGAAAGACAAAGATCATGTACATTCTGTAATATTTGCTAATAAGTTCTTTGTCAATTTACGGTTCCAATAAGAACCAATGTTTGACATCCGCTGAACCATTCTGCTGTTCGGAGAGACTGAAAAAGACCCTTTGCAGCATTTCTATTTTAAAGTACATACAACATTTAGATGTGGGTATGATAAGTTATACACCGTCAGAAAAAATGTCCAAAAATGGTCCCTTGCTGTCACTGGGGCAAAGTTCATATTAGTACCTAAAAGGTACATACTGGTACCAAATGTATATCTGTATCTAAATGGTACATATTAGGACCTTACTAAAGTGTAATGCCCCAGCGACAGCTTTGGACCATTGGACAACCATAGGCAAAACCTTTAACCATTATAGTTGGACTTAAAACCATTATTTTGCCTTATCATCATTACATGAACTGCAATTTCAATGAAGTCAGCATGAAATCCTGAAAACGCTGTTATTCAGTTACAGTATAATTCATTAGCAGTGTGTAGGACTCCTACGTACGAGTCTTATCATTTTAGCGTGGAGTCCCTCTGTTTAATTGATATATGAAAGGGTTCAATTGATCTCTCATTGATCCTTGTTTCGGCTTTCCTAAATCATCCTCATAAGCTTCTGTCTCGACCCAATGAAATACTGCTGGTCGATAGATGATCACTTCAAACCGCTCTCATTACAACAAAACAAATTACAACCGTTCAGAGCTTCTCATTGTCAATATAGGTGAAAGGTGAAACCAGTTGGCTAATACAAATCCCAGTGTACCACTAATAGCTATTAATAACATTATACAAATAGACAGAATTGGTATTCTGCATTGTTTAAAAGCAAATGTGAATGTGTGGTATTCATGGCTATTGCACATGCATATTAAAGCATCGTGTACTGAAATACAAGATCACATGAGATTTGATTTACATGACTTTTAGCCTGGACTTTGTGGTCACAAACCCCCTATGCTGACCAGCTGGACTGATATCCAAATACTGAGCGTTATTTTTTTAAGGGCCTCATATTCCAAAGTTTTAAGTTTATAACTCTTGCAAGTCTGTTAATTATTGCAAAAAAAAGAGCAAAGGAGGTCAAAATCAAATAGCTTTGAATACATTACAATGGAGCTCACACCATCTACTGTATATATTTATATCATGTCATAAAACACATACAAATATTTTAGTTTAGTAAGGTTTTAAACTGGGATTAGATTTTAACATGGAAATCCATTTAACCTTTTGCTAAATTCTAATATATATATATATATGTATATATATATATATATATATATATATATATATATATATATATATATATATATATATATATATATATATATATATATATATATTATGGGGGGCCAAACAGAAAATAATTAATTATAAAAACTGAATATATAGTTATAAATTTGAATATATAAATTTAAATCATGAATATATAAATATAAACCGTGAATATATAAATATAAATTGTGAATATATAAATGTAAGTCTGAATATATAGTTATAAGTCTGAATATATAAACACATTTATATATTCAGACTTGCATTTATATATTCAGACTTATAACTATATATTCACAAGTTACATTTATATATTCAGACTTATATTTATATATTCAAACTTGTAACTATATATTCAGACTTACATTTATATATTCAGACTTACATTTATATATTCAGATTTACATTTATATATTCAGACTTATATTTATATATTCAGATATATATTTATATATTCAAACTTATAACTTTATATTCACAATTTGCATTTATATATTCAGACTTATATTTATATTTCAGACTTATAACTATATATTCACAGTTTACATTTTTATATTCAGACATATAGTTATATATTCAAATTTGTAACTATATATTTATGGTTTACATTTATATATTCAGACTTATAACTATAAATTCAGACTTACATTTATATATTCCGATTTATATTTATATATTCAGACTTATAACTATGTATTCAGACTTACATTTATATATTTACACTTATATTTATATATTCACGGTTTATATTTATATATTCATGATTTACATTTATATATTCAAACTTATTACTATATATTCAGTTTTTATAATTATTTATTTCCTGTTTGGCCCCCCATAATATGTGTATATATATATATTTTAAACAGTGCTTTTTATGAAACATGAGTAGATCACATTCATAAACATAACCCTGAATGAGTGAGATTGTCATGCCTTACTGACGTTCTCAGAAAATGTGAATTAGATGTACAGCGAATCACATGAAGTTCACATGACTTGACATCTGAATGCTTTATTGAATCTGCCATTCATGGTATAAATAAATAAAAAACCAATATAATTTCTTACTGTATCTAACAAATAAAACCCAGAAATGCGTTACATTTTATTTACAAATGTCCCTAAATTCCTTATAAAAACATAATCTTACTGTTTTATGATAGGCCATTTCCTTATAAACAAATATGATCTTAGTGGATACTATTTTGTTTTCTTCTACAACTTTCCAGAAATGGTCAAAGTTGCCATATGGACAGCTGTGCAAGTGTTATGGGTCCCTTAAGCAAAAGGCGGTCTTGGGGGCCACTAAAAAAACAAAAACACAAGTAAAGATAATACCTCAGAGCAGATGCTGTCGAAAGCATATACAAAAACAGACTTAAATAATTTCTGTGAATTTATGCATGCTGTTTATAAAAAGTATATAGGCAAGCAACATTTGAACCCATTAAGCTTGTATTTAAAGGGGACATATCATGAAAATCTGACTGTTTCCATGTTTAAGTATCTATAGTGGTGCTACATCACCTCCGTATGGTTCTTCATTGGTGCTTTATAGGTGCTATGTAGGACTAAAAATGGTTCCCCAATGGTTACGAGCTTTTAGTGCTATAGCACCAATTTTTTATGAGTGTATAAATGGGTCCCCAGTGCTTCTATCAACCTAGTAAATGTGAAAAAAATCAACCCAGTAATTTAGTTTTGGTAAACCATTATCTGCAAGCATGTGAAAAAATAGGTAATTGAAATTTCGCACCCCTTGTGATGTCAAAAAAGGGTCTTATTATGATAGTACCGACCCTTAATCTGCATTTAATCCAACCATGCACTACCATTTAGTACAGAGATCAGCTCATTTGCATTTTAAAGGACACACCCAAAAACGGCACAGTTTTGCTCAAACCTACAAAGTGGCAAACCTAAATAAATTATCTATATGGTATTTTGAGCTAAAACTTCACATATGTACTCTGGGGACACCAAAGATTTATTTTACATCTTAAAAAATGTCCCCTTTAAAGTGTGAGGTATTGTACGAGTTGAGCAGTGCTTATTGAATATTTAGTGTATTATTTTATTATTACTACATTTCAAACTAACATTATTTATATTAACAAAAGTACAGTCCAATCCAATGCAATGCAATGATGTATTAATCCTGAGTGCCCATAAAAAGGCTGACAATATAGGGTACATGAGATGATAAGTGGATTTAAAATATATCAACATTGTTGTATACAGTGCAGCATAGTGTATGAACAGTAAAATAACATAAAATAGCATTTCCTATGATACAATTTCGTTCAAGCAAAACCCTAAAACCAATTTATAACAGCCTGTATGTGATTAAGCACCATATGCAGTGAGGTTTCTGTGGGTTTAAATGGACCAATTACTTGTCAACATTGATTCACTGGATTGTTTTGGAAGAAGTAATAATAAAATGAGCTCCTACCTTTGAAGTGGGTATTGCATAATACTTTTGCCTAGACCCATTTCTTCAGGAATGCTAGTTTCATGCAGACTTCACAATTACATTTGAGAAATAACTGCATAAAACTTTAGGGCTGTGTTCACAAAGACCCCATTGGATTGACACACGTTACTAGAGAATGACCTTTTAATAGACAACAACAAAGCAATAAACCACTTTGATATAATTTTACTTAAAGTCTGTGTAAAGTCTAATATTAAATATATGTTGTCAGGTTTTTCACAACACAGAAAAATTTTTAAGGATAGATTATTAACCACCCAGACAAATTTAAATGATTAAAAAAATGGCAAATAAATTAGCAAAATCTAAAATCAGGCGGGGCAATGATATTACCTAGTGGCCGAAAATAGTCCCCTGCTATTGAAAGTTACTAAGGTAACTATTTTGGCTGTGGTAATATCATAGCGCCTCCTGCAGCCATTTTACGCCAGCAAAAACCTTGATTTTTACACCCGAATGATAGTATAGTTCCTAGCCATATCGGCCTAGAAAATTCACTAATTTTAATTTTCCGTCGGTCTTAGTACACAATGTAACTACATAGGAGTCAAATTTTAAATCGGAAAAATCTCAAAACTCTTATTTTTATTTTTTTAAGCACGATGCTAATGGTCTAATCAGATTCAATGGATTATGCTAAGCTATGCTAAAAGTGCTACCGCCAGACCCGAATATCAGCTGAATGGATTCCAAAACGGTAAGAATCAAATGTTTTTGATCAAACTCTAGGGGGGCTGGAAAATGAGCATATTTTTTAAAAAGTGGAGTGTCCCTTTAAAAACAGGCAGGATACTCTGCTCTTAAACGCTGGGGGCGTGTCCGCTCTCGGTCCTAAAACCACGCTAACTCTCATGATCATGATTTTTGGCTATGCTCAGTGGCTTCAGTGCGTCATCGAGCCACCATTTAGCCCCTCCCAAATAATCCTGAACACAGAAATGTGGAAAAACTTTTTAACTGTGAATTAATTTAAATGTCTTTAAAGAGATAGTTCACCCAAAATGAAAATTCTGTCATCATTTACTCACTCTCATGTTGTTACAAACCTGCATAAATGTCTTTGTTCTGATAAACACAAAGTAAGATATTTTGAGGAATGTTTCTAACCAAACCGATCATGGACCCCATTCACTTCCATAGTAGGAAAAAAGGTTACAAACACTTCTCAAAATATCTTATTTTGTGTTCATCAGAACAACAATAATATATACAGGTTTGTAACAACATGAGAGTGAATAAATGATGACAGAATTTTCATTTTTGGGTGAACTATCCCATTAACATGTCCTTTAAATGTATGTGACCACTTTCAAATATACACCACTTTGTCCAGCAGATGGCGCCATGTATCATCATAACACACCATGGCAGGCTGCAGACTCCTGACATCACCAACTATGGCAGGCATATCCATGGTAACACGTGAGTGAATTCACACTGCAAAAAAAAAATGAAATGAACCAAAAGAGACAGGCCAAATTGAAACGAGAGTTGGTTTCCTTATGACATCTTATGCAGTTTAATTCACATAGCAGCCATGTGAAATAATAACAAACTCATACATTTATACGCAAAGACCTCTAACACAAAATCTTCTTATAATCCAGTTCTGTCCATCATGATAATGATGACATGTCTACTGTACCGAACCAGACCAATTAACTTCCCGTGGACACAGAATGGACAGTCAATAATGACATGGAGTGGTCACAATAGCCAATCAATTGATAGCATCCTGTCCACTGGCTCCTAATGACATGCTGAGTGTAAGAGAGGAATGATGTCATTTCATCCACCAGCAAACGTGCACAAATGTACATGTCTATTACCCTTATCAAAATAACATTTGTTCAACGTGACAGAAAAAGAATCATGTTTGGAAAAAGCAAAGACTGTAGGGGGTACAGTGTGTTTTTTAGTCATTCTGTTAGATGAATCATGCGGAAGACAAATGCATTTATATTGCTTCAATCCACAATGTGACTCTCTAAGACACAGCCGATTCCAGTACGATTACATCTGGGTTACCTTTCTTGGAAATACGTTGCAGCGCACTTCATAATGGGAGATACGGCACATCGCAAAGGATGCAATGTACAAAATACACTCTCATCCAATATGTACAAAGCTCCCAGCTAAAGCAGTTGTGCCCATCATCTTTACAGATGTATGAGCCAACAATGCCAGATTTTGCCTGGGAGCCCACTGTGAAAATGAGCTTTATGTTTCTTTCACAGTATTATTTGTCTTGGGTCCCGGGTTGTTTCTAGCTACAGTATAAGTGATAAACGCACTGCATAGGGACCTCGAACCAACAGCGGACTCAACAAAGCAAGGTCACTTTTGCTTATTTTGAAGAAAGATGCTGAATTTAGGAACTGCCTCAAGAGATGGGATTGGCCAAACTCCACAGGATGCTGAACTACGCATAATCTCACATACATCCTTTCATTCACAAAGCAGTCCTCTCTCTCACACTAACACGCTGCGGTATGAACCGACCCACATCCACCCCCCCTCCTGGCAAGCTATTTTCTGAATGGATGCAGATACCCAGGAACCATCTCGGATGAAACATAAATGGGGGAAGAAAAGGATGCTGGAGGGTATTAGTGGATTTTGTTGCCATATGTGGAAGCTTGAAACATCAATTTAAATGTGCGTGTGTTGGGGGGGGGTGTACAGAAACTGTGTACTGTCATTCATACTCACCCTGCCTGAGGATTACAGGCTATAATCTGCACAGCAACAGCGTTTTTTCTTTCAGATGTTGGGGTGGGGGGAGTGAGAGAGAAAGAGATGAGATTAAGAATGGCTGCTGATTCATTCATAATTTCCTCTCTATTCCTATTGCCATCATGCACTGGAGGGCATTGGGAGCGGTACGATGCAGGAGGGCAGCCGAGAACAAGCAAAACTTCATCCATCCACACCCCTAATCTTCATTAGCGATGAGGAAGAAGAGGGAGCGAATGACGTCATGGCAAAGGCACCGCATTGCAAAGTTTTGCTGGCTACACCACAACACATGCGCTCGGTCTGCCAGCCGTCGACCAAAAACGAATAAACTGGTTTGCAAACGGGTGATGTTGTGCCCATTTCAGAGTTTGAGTACAGAGCCATCAAATATTTTTGTTAGATTTTCACTAGGACCAGTGGTTTTGGAAATGGGAGCACTGCGAATGCCAGTGCAGTAGCTTGGGTTGACGTAAGCACGATGATGTAATCGATTCAGGGCACTGAGTACGAGGTGCAGTCGGATTTTTTTAGCTCTATAGTCATCAGAATGGAGACTGATAACAAAGAAAAATCCACATCACAGACACAGCGGATGTGCCGGTGCTTTATTATGATGTCAAAACGTCTACACAAATAAAATAGAGCGGTTGCAGTTGGTGTTTCGGTGATGAATGTAATTAGGCGCAGATAAAGACTTCATTTTTACAATAATGTAACTAATTTAATCTAATAATGACCAGTGTGTGTCATAATACAGTCAATGGGCAGAGAAAGATGGATTAAGATAAATTCATGTGAAACTGAATATGATGGTTTAGCTGCAGGACCTACTGTAGATGGTTCAAAAAATGGCCCCTAGCTATTACTGGGCTGGTACCCTTTCAAAAAGGAATACACTTGCGCACATAACAAGTGCATAATAGTACCTCAGAAGTACACAATGGTGCCAAAGAGTGCATATTCATATGAGTTAATATGAGTATTTATTCATATGAAGTGAACCGTGCGAAACTGTAAGATTCTCATGAAAAAAAAACAGAAACCTAACCACGCACCTAACCCCAAAGTCACAGAGGTCAAGACAAATCGTACCCAAACTTATAAATGTGGTCGTATGAATTAATACGAATTAGCAAACTCTGAATTCTCGTGAGATAGGGGCATATTTGAACTTCATGTATAAATATTGTATAGGTAAAAGGTATAAATAAGGGACTTTTTAAAAAAGTTACCCAGTGACACTTGGGACCATTTTCTGTGCATTGCGCATTTTTTGTGCATTTGGCATCAGTGGGAAGGAAACATAAAAACAATATGATCTCTCAGAAAGTCGTGTTATAGTCACGTAAAATGTTATTAATTTATTTAATTTATTAAGCACAAATGTCTTTTTCGTGACACTCGCACGAATTTCTATAAATAGCTTCTCATGTCCGTGTCATTTTATGTATTGTTTTATTATTTTTCCTCCTATTTTTTAAATCATTTCCGCTTGGGGTTGGGGTTAAATTTGGGGTTTGGGTTAGGATGTCTAAAAATCAACCCTGTATCACGAAATTATGTACCTATTGTCACGTAAATATGTGAGTCTTTTGCCATTTTTGCGTAAACATGTCATGCATTTCTGTTTACGTGTCACTGTCACGTATTTGTTACTCAACTTTTGTCCTATTTTCAAACCATATACGCTTTGGTTTAGGGTTAAATTTGGTGTTTGTCACTTTAAGTATTGTTTTTTACCTTTTTTTATGATTTTTATTTTTATTTTAGGATTTTTAAACCATTGTCGCCTGACATTAGGGTTAGAGTTGGGTTTGGGTAAGGATTTCATTTAATGTAAATCTAACCCTAAAACAAAGCGACAATGGTAAGAAAATAGGACAGTAACATGTTAACAGAAATGCATGACGCATGTTCACGCAAAAAAAGATGGAAAACCGTGTCATGCAAAAGACTCACAATGAATATAGGTAATTTTGTGATACTGGGTTTCTAAAAATGTAACAGAAAGGGATTCTAACCCCAACCCGAAGCAACAATGGTAAGAAAATAGAAAAAAGAAATGCATGAGAAAACAATGCATAAAATGAAACAAAAAAGAAAGTCATGCCATGGACACGTGAAACTATTTATAGAAATTTGTGCGCAAGGCACAAAAAAAAAGATTAATTTCATGCCATGGACACAAATAAATTAATAAAATTTTGCGTGACTATGACACGACTTTCCATCAGTCTGCATAAAAACATGCATTTATCATTAGACTTTAAATGTTTATGTTAAATCTGCTATTGTATTATATATAATTGTCCTACAGTCCATACATCAGAAGTAACTTTAATCAAATGACTGGAAAAATAAGAGTAATCCCTTACTTTACTTTTTCAAGGAAAACATAATTAAATTACAGTCACTTGACGGTAGTTATACACAACACTGGTTACACTCTCAGAAATAAAGGTTCAAAACTGTACCTTTTCTGCCACTGGGGCTGTACCCTTTCAAAACGTACAGCTTTGCACCTAAGGATTTCATTTTAGTACCTCAGAGGTACATACTGGGACCAAAGAGAGCTTATTAGTACCTCAAAAATACATATTAGTATCTCAAAGGTACATATTGGTACTAACATATCTGTGACTAATGGTCCATACAATTACCTTTGTGAAGTGTATATATTTTGACTTTTTTTAACAATGTAGGTCCTAAAGGTACGGTAATCTACCCAAAATTTTATTTTGTTTTGTATTCCTGTAAAGGTACCAAATGGAAACTAAGGGTACAGCCCCAGTGACAGAAAAGGTACAGTTTTGTACCTTTATTTCTGACAGTGTATGATCATAACCCTCTATGTCACTATTGCTGAGCGGGCATTTGACTGACCGGGAATGGCATCCGACATCCCTTTGAAAAAGAGGTCAACACCACCCGTCTCATAAAAAAAGAGTTTGAACAGAGAAGTGTGAAGAGAGAGAAAAAGAAAGAGAGAGAGAAAATGAATCATGCCAAGATGACTAATGTCTTGCATAACTGCCGAGAATCCCTCCTAGTGTTTATCAATGGGCGGTGGGCTGGCTGGATTTCATAACCCTCCCACATTCCCTCCAAAAAAGATCAAAACCTGTGAATATTCACAGCCGCCAATCACTTCAAGCTGCTGTAAGTAAACAGCATTGGGGGTTTGCTAAAAATCCAAAACGGCTGTATTTTGGATTATTGTACAGTTGGTCCGCAGTTTGACCTCTTGTCAATGTATTGCATATACATTTAGACACTTAAAAGCAAAAATTTAGCTTTCTACCACCTATAAAACATCTTTGTTCAATCAGTAATTGGAGAAACAGCCCATACCTGAAAAAAACTTAAGTTTGGAAGAGTTTGATGAGAAGGTTACATGTTGTCTTTACAAATCTGAGCACGTTTTGCTCTCTATGTAATCTCAATAAAGATGTAAACATATCTGTACCTAAATGGTACATATTAAGATTTTTAAGGTTACTGTCCCAGTGACCGCATTTGTTTGACCATTTTTACTGTTCGAGAATATAATATTTAAAGATCTTATTGGTGACATTTCTTGATTTTCTCTTTCTATGGTTATTTCTATGGCTTTTAAAAATTGAGGTGCTACACAATGCCGTAGAAGATTCATAAAGGAGAACCTTCTAAAGGTACCTTGTAGTGTCAAAAAAATCAAAAGATCAAATGCAAAAAAATTAAATAAGAACATGTGACTGAATTGTTCTTTGGAGAACCAAAAATGGTTCTTCTATGGCAACGTTGTATGGAACCTTTGATATTTTTTCTTCTTTATTTAAGAGTGTAGGCCAGGTTTGAAGGGGAATTCCCAAGGGTTGTAATTCCTGACACAACCTATATCCGGATCACTTTATTTTGTCCTACTTTGTTTCATGGAGAATCTGGTTAGCCTCCGCTTTGACGTCATCGGCCATATCTGCTCTGTATTATATTCTCCCTCTCCATATCTTCCCCCACTAGAGTTTGTTATTTCACCGCACCAAAATAAATTGCCTATGAAACCAGATGAATCAGTCAATCCCCCTTCCCATTCCACCGCTTTCACTTGGTTTTACGTATCTGAAGGAAGTCTCTATGCGTCTCTCCGATTTCTCTCCAAGTGGGGCATTTCTTCCATCACCCACTCTGTTTGCTCTTTTTAGCATCTCGCTGCTTTCCGGTTGTCATGCTTTATTTTTAATCGTGAGGCGTGGAGTTTGAGGATGATGTGCTGACAGCAGGAGAGTTGAATCATCTTGGTGAATTTTTGCTGGATGTCTTCATCGGCTTGAAGAAAGTCTCACATTGTTCAAATGAGCATGAATAGAAAATTTGATCACAGCCTTAAAATGATTTTTTTTTTTAAAAGGTCCTAATATTTACCATTTAGGTACAGGTATACATTTGGTACCTTTTTGACGTTTTTCTGACAGTGTACAAACTGGGTTTGTTTGTTTTAAAGCACTTCCCAGCAGGCCTATGAGCTTCAACGTTAAAAAATGGTTGAAATAATGTCAGTTCTTGTTTCAACGTTGAAACAACGTTGATATAACAATTAATGCTATAGTTTGCAAAAGGTTAATAAATGCTTAAAAATCAACTTGAAATTTGGTTGAAATAATGTCAGTTGTTTGTTTAACATTAATTCACTTTGCAAAATCAAAAGGTAATTCAACGTTGATTCAACCTTGTTCTTGACGTTGATTCAATGTTGAAATGTCAGCTGTGGTTATTAATAAAGGCATGTGCATCACACCTTTTGCTGCATCACAACAGTGATGTTTGCATACATTTTTCTAAAAAAGGTCCTTATATTACCATTTAGGTACAGATATGTATACATTTGGTACGTTTGAGGTACTTATATGCACTCTTTAGATGCAAAGGTGTCATTTTTAAGAGTACTCCCCCGGTGACAGCTATAGGGATTATTTTTCGACCATTTTTTTGACCGTGTACTGTACAAATTGGGTTTGTTTTGTTTTGTTTTATAAACCACTTCCCAGCAGGCATGTGACCTTCAACGTTGAAAAATGGTTGAAACAATGTCAGTTCTTGTTTCAACGTTAAAACAACGTTGATATAACAATTAATGCTATAGTTTGCAAAAGGTTAATAAAATGCTTAAAAATCAACTTGAAATTTGGTTGAAATAATGGAAGTTGTTTGTTTAACGTTGATTCACTTTGCAAAATCAAAAGGTAAATTAACGTTGATTCAACCTTGTTCTTGACTTTGATTCAATGGTTAATCAATTAAATTGGATTGTTTTTTGTCAACATTTTTATTTGTCAAATATTTTCGTATAAACTGTTACATTTTTATGCTTAAATGAACAAAAATAAATAAATAACAATAAAATAATAATAATAAATAAGTAATATAATAATAACATATAATAGTAAGTAAGTATATATCTTGCAGAGTTAAATACAAGGAAAGTACCTTATCAAGGAAGATAAAAAACATGAAAGGATACTTGTCTATATATTTTCAATGTCCATCATTTCCACAAAAGCATCCCCATTTAGACTGTCCAGAAAATCATAGAAAATTTTCCAAATTGATTAAAATATATGGATTTTATTTTTCAAAAAGTTAGTAATCTTTTCAATAGCAAGACATGAGGTCATCCCATTTATCCAATGTTGAATTGGATTGTTAATAAAGGCATGTGCATCACACCTTTTGCTGCATCACAACAGTGATGTTTGCAAAGGTTTTTGACATAAAATGAAGTTGCAGGCAGAGATGAAGCAGCTGAGGCTTTAAAATCCTCCAGGCCAAACGCTGACAGGAACACTCAGCTCAAACCAAGAATAAAACCTAACACCCTCTTTCTAATCTCACATGTTCAGAATGTGGGAATGTGTGTCATTCGCAAGTTTCAGGAACACACAGTAACACAAAGCTTGCAAGCAGAAAGCAGGGTAAAAACTACATGGTGAAAGCAACACCCTGACAACCACCAAAACATAGCACATAAATTCAAGTTATAATAGATTACATAATGTGTAACAGATGAATGGCAAGTTTGGTTTTGTTACATTTTTTATACAGTCAGATTATTAGAATGCAAAAGTGAATTACATTATTAATGACTTTTTGCAAATGGTGGGAGCTTAGAGTATTAGTATGATATCATGAGGTGAAGCATAACATTTTAAAGGTGAGATCATCTAATTAAAAATGGAGGAAATTAGGGAAACGGGTTCATACGCAGCCCACTTGCGCATGATGTCAGAATTTTTCAAAGGTATTAGATAAAACACATAATGTTGGGTTGTTTTAACCTATTGTTGGGTCAAATAAAACATTTTCTGGGTTAATTCAGCCCAACAGGTTGGGTTCGTCCCTTTTTTATCCAATGCTAATCATTTGGTTTATAAGTGTATATGAAAGGATTTATATTGAGGTCGCCAAAATAACCAAAACACTATAGTCAAAGTATTAATAAAGATGGGGTTAACTTTCCTGCATAAATTATATTGGCTGGATTCATAGATTGTCTTGTCTGGTGTTGTGCCATGATCACTGCAACATCATCCACATCCAAACACTGAGGCTATCAGCGAGTCTTGCTGTGATCTGTCTTATCTCAGGATGTGACATCACCTCCTGTCAGCTCAGGTGTACCCAACACTGTTTCATGACTCACTGTGTCCTAGTGATGATCACCCATGTATCCTTCACAAATGCCAGAAACGACACAAAACACGCCAACCACAGCCACCAACGTGCACCTCGTGCATTAAATATTTATGGGTGTTTTTAACTTGCAGCAATTAGACCAAACCTTCATTCACGAGTTTACAAATACGTGAAATCAAAATAAAGTAATTGGTATATTCATTTATGAATTTTTCCTGTCCAGGGATGATTCCGAGCTTGGAATTTGGCTCGAACCCAGAACACCCCCCCCAAACTGGGAATGAAACCAGCCAAGAATGAGGTGATAGGAAGTGGAGGGATGCTGCGAAACTTGTCGCAGGATAGAGGTGAGAGACGGCTTTATACATCGGCTTCTTTTTGCACTGATTCGTTACTTGAATTTTGTTAAATAAAACTTTATCAATGGATAGAAAATGGAAATAACAGATGGGACCTCGTGTGTCTGTCAGTATGAGTGCCCCTAGAGCATGTTTGGAGAAGTCATGTTAAGTTTAGCAAGTTAGCTTGCATGTAAATAGTTAGCATTAGCAGTAAGCATATTCTTAAATCCTTTATATAAAGTGTGCCTATTTCATTGCTAAAAAACAATGTTAGTTTTGTGTATTTGGTATAATACAACATTCACGTGGTTTATGGTTCAAAAACACATTATTTTCAAAATACTTAACATTTTTGTAGCTCCAGATTTTACTTTCTTCCTGAAAAGCACAGATTTTGTACCAAACGAATTTATTCGAAAAGTGTCCCTGATTGGCCAGCTAATCTGTATGTTGTGAGATTATAACTTGCGTCATCGTTTACATTGGGGTTTGTACCTTTTGCATATCGTTAACATGTACTAACTAATACACACTTACACACCAAAGGAAATGTACAATCGTGAATCGGACCATAGGTGCTCTTTAAACATTTGTTTAGAAACATTTCATTTACCATGATGTGCTAATGAAAAACACACTTGTTTTTACAGGCAGGGTCACATATATGAAATAGATTTTGTGAGAATACATGTTTTGGAGGTCGCAAAAGCATTGTCGTTCTTTAAAGACAAAAAGTTTAGGGAAAATCTCATACACTTTTCTCAAAGTCTGTGTGTTTTGCCCGATCTGTAATTACAGCAAACTGTGATTAAGTACAACATGCTAAATCCACTGACATATTGTCATATGAGAGCACAGGATGTTCTGTTCGGTGGTGACAAATGCTCTATTTCTGCACACAAGACCTCACTGAACTGATATTCTACTGAAGCTTTCAGAGTAAACTTCCCATTTTAGAAATAGGAGTATAGAAGCATGGGTGGTAATGAGAGACCATCACTGCTGAGGGCAATTTAGCATGAAAGGAAGTAAACGGCTCCCATCGGAGCAATGACTGGCAGTAGCCACATGGTGTCATACGTTTTGCTATGGTGTCATCCGAGTTTCTGTCTTGTTGGTGAGCGGTTCAAAAACTTTTGTCATCCACAGACCACATCCTGATCTCTGGTCTAGAGCGCTTCCTACTGATATGACTACTCATTCAAACAGGTCACACCTGGAACGTATACATTAAAAACAATACTACAGTGCTATTGAACTACTACTGTGCACTGCAAAAGGTTTTTGCATAGTAATACCAAATTTTTAACTACTGTAATGCAAAAACTGAATTACAATTGCAATTAATAAATTACAGTCATTTTCACAGTTAGTTTTGCTAATATACATCATCTTATGAAAAAAATCAGCTAAAATGGCACGTATTCTATATATTTTCAGTAGTTTTGCTGGGCAAAGATTATTCGCAATTAATCGCATACAAAATAACAGTGATTTTTAGCATAGTATACGTGTGTGCTGTGTGTAATTATTATGTAATACACACAGATTCATGTATATATTAAAGAGACATTTACATGTGTATATATATTTATTTTAGTGCTGGGAAAAGATTAATCACGATTAATCTCATTCAAAATAAAAGTGACTTTTTTGCATACCGGTAATATGTGTGTGTGTACTGAGTGTAATTATTATGTATATTTAACCACACATACATATAGTCATTTCAGATTTTTACATTTATATATATTTATATATATATTATTTATTTATTTATATATAATATAGAATATACGAAAATATACATAAATATACATACACATGTAAATGTTTCTTAAATACATACATGAGTGTGTGTATTTATATATACATAATAATTACACACAGCACACACTCATATATTATGCAAAAAAAAATCACTTTTATTTTCAATGCCATTAATCGCGATTAATCTTTTCCCAGTACTAATTTATTTGTATTATATATAAATGTAAAAAAAATTATATATAAATAAAAAAATTCTGAAATGTATAATAATTGCACACACATTTTATGCAAAAAAAATATATATTTTGTATGCGATTAATCGCGATTAATCTTTTGCAGCACTCAATTTTATTTATATTTTTTATTATTCTGCTGGTTTTACTAATACATATTTACCAGTCTGAGCTCATGAGAATTCATATGCATTTTACGAGTTGGCTAATTCGAATTCGTACAAAGTGAATTGTACAAAAACATACGATTGTCATAAGAAACAATAACAAAACCCTACCGTAATCCCAACTTCACAGGGGCCAAAAGCAAATTGTAAAAAAAATGTACGAATGTGGTTGTATGAATTAATACGAATTAGCCACCTCGTAAAATACGTATGAATTGCCATAAGATAAAGTTGGTATTTACTGTAAAGCTGCTTTGCAACAATGCAAAACTTTAAAAAAATCTCACGGCAATTCGTGCGTATTTCACAAAATGGATTATTCGTATTAATGTGCACAAAGCGAATTGTGCAAAACATACGATTTTGAGGAAAAGCATTAATGAAACTCTAAACTCGAAGTCACTGGGGGGAAGCAAATCGTACAAAAAAGTACAAATGAGATAGTGTAAATTCATATAAATGAACCACCTTGTACAATACGTACAAATTCCCAGAAGATTGGAAATTTATTTTTTGAAAAGCGCTATAAAAAAACTCGAATAAACTGAATAAAACAGTTTTGTCTTAAAGGTGCAGTGTGTAATTTTTAGAAGGATCTCTTGACAGAAATGCAAAATAATATACAAAACCATATTATCAGGGATGTTTAAAAACCTTTCATAATGAACCTTTATGTTTTTATTACCTTAGAATGAGACGTTTTTATCTACACCCCGAGGGTCCTCTTACATGGAAGTCGCCATTTTGTGCCGCCATGTTTCTACAGAAGCCCTTAACGGACAAACTTTTTTTACTAAGTTGCTCCGATGACATGTTTGTCCGGTGGTGGCTACTGTAGCTTCTCTATGCATTTTAGAAGCCAGGGGTGAGCAGTGAACTGAGCCATTGGTTAAAATTAAATTATACCTTTAAATTATAGTAAGCAAAACAAATTAAAGTTCAGATGTAAGCGCCGCTAAACGCCACATTCGTAAAAATAAGATATTAACCAAGTGCTCTCCACACATACTATACATTCATTAAATACTTTTGCATGAAATCTGCTTAATCCCACCCTCAGGCCATTCAGAAATATAGTTGATTGATAAAAATCAGATAAAAAACGCTAATAAATAGAAAAAACTTGCCAGACTCACTTTTGTGGGTTATTTATCTGAATACTCCCATGCTTTATAACTACATTACAAGTGCACATTAGACTTTTATATATTATGTATCATGAAAACAACATTAAACATATGTTACAATGTTTTGTTATCAGTGTGGTTTTAAAGGACAGCTTACAATGTTTTCATCCCTGCCCAATGGCAATTTGACTGCCTTTGTGAAACACTGAAGGCAAAAGATCTGAATAATAGTTGGGAACTGAGTGGCTATTTGAAACTCATCAATATTTAAACAGATTTGCTTTCTACTGCTCTCTCTCTCTCTTCTTCTCTTTCTTTGCCTTACGCTTGAGAAAAGGCAATTCTTGTATAATTTGACTTGAATCCGTTCATAGCTACGCAGCAAGGGAAGATCAGAAAGCATGCCAAACCTCCAAATCTAAAATATTCACTATACTCAGCAAACACACATTAAGATCACTTCCCAACATACAGATCACTACCTGTGCAAACCCATTTACCTCCTATGCAGATCAAAAGGTTAACCCCCCGTATCTCTTCCTTATCAGGTGTGAGGCTTTCCTGGCCTCGGGAGTAACCTTTTCAACCGACCGCGTTGATCTCTCACAGTTATCAAGGCTAAACCAGGACGCAGTGGAATTTTTATAACAGGATATAATTACGCAGAGGGATTAAGAGGAGAGAATTACTGTTTGTGTATGTGTGATTTTGGGTGGATTGAGACCCTCGGGCAAAGGTTTGACCCCTAATTGACGGGTCAAATGACACCCTGACAGGAAGAGAAGGGTGGCAAGAATTGTAAGGAATTTCCAATTCAACTTAATGATTTTAATGATGACTCTACTTTTACTTGTGAGGATGCATGCTTTGCTAATCTTAAAACATGTGCTATATTGGTAACACTTTACAATTAGGTTGTATTTGTTAAAGTCGCCATGAAACGGAAGTATCGATTGCCTGATTGTCCCCTTGGTTCCAAGTGAAACGGCTTCTGAAATGAAATAAGGCAGGGCAGAATTAGAATTTGTCCATTGAGATTGTTGCTAATTGCCAATCACAGCGTTCTTTTCCCGGACCCCGCCCACCTGCTATACGATGTGACTGGATGTAAAGAGAGATCGTTTTGAGGGGGGGAGGAGATTTGCATTTTTGATTAAAGAAAATGAGGGCACATTATTTTTTTTTATAATGAAACTCACAGATAAGTAATTTGTTAAAAAAATACCACAATATTACAAATCAAATATAGTTCTATTTTTTTTCCGCTTTAAAAATCGCCAAGTTTTATTTTGTGCCACCATTCGTGTAACTACTCATGTAATGCTGCGTTCACACCAGCTGCGGTAGAGTCAAGCTGGAGTGATTTCAATGTTGAGTCATTGTGAATACGCGTTGACGCGCGTTTGGAGGTCTCGCGGCGTGAATGAGGTGTTTAGCGTGGCACGGTAGACGCGATTCCGCCTCATTCGCACGTCTAGTTTGCGCGAATGGCGCGAATTGAGCGTTGCCACGGGAAACGCACGAGTTGAAAAATTTGAACTTTGGCAGAAAAACGCGCCTTGTTAACCAATCAGGAGCTTGCTGTAGTAGTGCTGTGATTACAGGAAGCGAGCGGAGTCGCAGGAGCCCCTCCCATGAAGCGAATTTCTGTGTGAATGTCTCGATGACTAGAATTTTACACATGAATGAAGCGAGTAATCTCAAAATGTCCAAGCGGCAAACTACCACAGAAGATGCAAATTTGACGCCTCAAATGCGGCTGGTGTGAACCCACAGTAACAGTCTTTAAATAGGGAAAACATGGAAGTGTTTGGTGGCTTTTAAATTTAACCCTGTTTGGATCCTAAGGAATGAATGGGGCTAGGCTAAATGCTAACACATTCACGACACGCCGTACAAAGATTGAGTGCATGCATTGAATAAAGATAGGGATGTATTAATTCTTCTAGTTGAGGTAAGAACATAGTAAAATATTGAAAAACGGTGGTGTTTTCCTTCAACATAAAATCTAAAACTTTTGGTCAAATATTTTAATGTCACATATTTTAAAAGCAACAGTTTTATTCAAATTAATGTGGATCTTATCAACACTATATTCGAGAATAAACTTAAGTTTTATAGTCTTTTTGATTGGTTTTTTTAAAAAGAATTGGTTCATAAGAGTCATTTGATTGAGAATCAAACTACACTGGGTGCCCTGGTTGGTTTCCAGGGTGATTCATTTATGACTCTGATTATAGGTGCAATACACTCTTAAAATTTAAAAAACAAAAGGGTAGTTTTCCAGACAGGGTTTAGGCCATGACTTATTTTAGAAAATTTTAATAGTTTTTACAAACATACCTTACAAAAACATTACAGGTGTGGATTTTGAGTGTGCAATACCTCTTTATAGTCTGCTGACCATTTTTCTATTATAATTAATCTTTTATGCAATAGAAATGCTGAAGGTTCTTCATGAAACCATGAAGATCAACCTTTTATACACCTTTATTTTTCTTATTTGCATGAAACAATTCTGGCCTATTTTGTGGAAATAATATTCATTAATCATCGATTCCTTCAAGCTCTCTTTTGTCTTCAACATCTTAAACTTGTTGACAAATGACTTAATGTGTAATCTGCTCATGGTAATTCATTAATACCTTCTAAACCGATTATTCACCCCTTTACAAAAGATGATCTCTTAGCTGTTAAGCATTTATGTGACACAATGAAACCACAATAGAGGTCATGCAAGACAAAACCCTATGAGGCTTTTCCTTAACTGTTAAAGCCAATGAATGGTTGCATTTATCTGGTGGTCATGCGGACCTCGACACTGAACAGCAGCGTTATATCCGGCCTCTTCTTTATATCGCATGATGCCATTTGAAAAGAGGTGAGGAAGTGTAGAGAGGGTGAGAAAAACACTCTGTGGCAAAAGGGATTTATTTTTAGTTTAGGTCAAACTGTTTATTCTCTCGGTTTGTTGCCTGAAACGATCGTTTTCACAAGGACAAAGGAGTGAAAGGTTGAAAATGCAGAATCGCAATCACTTGTGGCTTGGTGTTTATTGGGGCAAAACGGTTATGGAGACTTAATGTACACTGTCCCTGTCTATAAAATTGATTTTAATCTTGATTTCAATCTTTGTCATGACATTACTCATTAAATATTAAATAAATCACAAAATTTGACATTAGCTTGGTTTTGCGTGAAAGGTCTCCCAGATATTGCAATGGCCGTACCATGGTATAAAATGGTATTCTCTATAGCGTTTTACTGTAACATACTGTAAAATATAAGCACTTCAAATCTACCCATAATGCACTGCAGTGTACTATCACTAAGGAATCTGGATCTTCTTCACAAGGATTGAACCTGAAAAGGCCTTTCTTAAGTGACCGAAGTAGTCATTGTTATGCACCAGGTGTAAAGGGTCTGCTAAGGGTTCAACAAAAGCCAGGTCGCCAGGGTCACGTCCGGCCGAGCAGAAAATGAGCCACCGGGCATGACGTGACAACACCTGTTTGTGAAGGCGTGTCATCACCTCTATGTAAACACATTACTGTGTCTGTGGTCTCGGAAGCAACACCCACAAGACCAAACATGTCACCACTCCCCGCTGAGCAAATACCTTATTTAAACATCAGTGACAATTTAATAGTTTGTTTAATTTTTTCTAGGAAATAAAAACGAACCCATTTCCTAATACAGAAAAACAGATATTTTACCAGGTATTGCTTACTCATCTGAATGAATATGAGCAGGTCTGTCTTGTACCAACTCTGTACATTAAAAGAAATGCACAGCTCAACAGAACTTTGGTTTAAATGTGGAAATCAGATCCCTGTTTTCTTTGCTAATGAGAGTTGTGTGTCCAGGTTATGCAACCGACGGTTGGTTTTCTGTCATCAATCACTCTACAGAAACCTGGCTGGACTGTCTATGACCTCCATTTTACTAACCATAACCTACATCTGACACTTGAGTTAATATACGGTTCTAATGTTTGTGAAATATTAAGTTGCCCTATGGAAGTTTATCACCAAACAATATGCTGGCTCAAACTTTATCAACACTTGCTCAAGGATTAAGTTTATAGAAATCAATAATTCTGGTTCCTTAAATATCCCATATGAGTAAAACTTCAGAATTAACTATGGGACACTGTAGTAAATTATACACTTAAAAATAAATAAAGGCTGGATTTACTTTAAAATATAGTGCATTTTTTATGCAATTGTTTAAAATTTCAAGTAAAACTTACTTAAAAAAGTGGATGCAAAAATGATGCACTATATTTTTAAGTAAATCCAGAATACTATTTTTTACAGTGATTATCTATTATAGGAATTACTATACTTTGTTAATGAATACTATAGTTTTAATTAACTGACAAATTGTTTATTTACTCCTGCAATGCTCAGTGGTAGAGCATTGTGTTAGCAGTACAAAAGGCCATGGTTCAAACCCACAATTAAAAAAAAATTCAAACTGGTTATGTACATCAATTGAACTTAATATTTTAAGTTTTTGACTAGAATATAGTTGACATAGCTTAAAAACAAGTTGAAATTATTTAATTTAATTTGTTAAGTTAAAGTAAAACAAAAACTTATGTTGATATGATTTTTTACACACATGCTAATATAAAACGTATATTTTATAATAAAGTTGATTTTGATTAAAGAGTCTGCCAAATGTAAATGGTGACCGAAATACTGTAGTATACTTTAATATTTACTATGGAAAGGTTCTAAAACACTTTAGTATCTGGTAGTGTCGGCCAGTGACTTTTTTCGAGAGAGCACGATGCGAAGAACGCCAAAACATGTATGTTGGCCGTCATTTCAAAATATGTGTTCGCCGCTTCAAGTGAACCTTTGTGCATCACGTGTCTTGTCAAAATAAGTGCCTGCTGCAAACGCGTCTAAAGTGTTTATAATAAAAGAAACGCTCAATTTTGCCAGATACTCGCATAATCTCATGCGTAATCAGAATTTACTGTTAAGGAAGTGTCTTGCATACATTTTGTAAATGTGAGCGTCTCTTTTATCATGAACGGTTTTGACGCATATGCAGCAGACACTTATTTTGACAAGACAAATGATGCACATGGTTCACATTACGCAACAAACACATTTTGAAAACATGAGCAACACACATGCCACATATTTTGAATTCGCATCCATTGGAAGAGAACTCACCAGCCTGGTATCTAAAAATTTTGACTAAAGGTTGTAAAGGGTTAACTTACTATAAAAAATAGTATTTAATACTACAAAATTGTGGGATTTTACGAAAAAAAATTAGATTTTTTTTAATATTAATATTTTTTATTTTAAATCTCTCACCCTCAATACCAAGTATTAAGTAAATAAAAATACTAAACAATCCTCTATTGCACTGTAAGAAAGACGTCAAATCATTTTATATTTAAGTTATATTTATAGTTAAGTTAAACAATTTCAGCTAGTTTTTAGAAGTTATGTCAGTTTATCACAAGGCAAAACTTAAAATAGCAGGTTAAATTGACTTGCAAAACCAAGTTGTTTTTACAGTATGGTAACAAAGTTAATATTGCCTTTTTTATTTATTACGCTTTGAAAAATGCTGTTCTGTTTTCAACCCATTGTTGGGTCAATAAAGGACAAACGCATCCGATGAGTTATATTAACCTAGAAAATGTCCATATTTGACTCAACATTGAGATAAACAACCCAGCATTTGGGTCTAAAACAAGCCTACGGTTGCGTTTGTCCCATTTTGCCTCAACTAAACTGAAAAAAGATTTGTTGGCTCAACTTAAAAAGGTAAGTGTTCATTAAACAAAAAAAGTGTTACATTTTAAGTTAACTTAAAAATATTAGTCGACTCAACAATTTTTACTAAGTTAACTAAGTTGAATTTACTCACTTACAGTGGCGGCCGGTGACTTCTTTTTTTCGAGGGCGCTCGATTGCAAAGTTCGTCACAACATGTATGTAGCCCATCATGTGTGTGGTTCGTAATTTCAAAATATGTGTTCTGAGCATCATGTGAACCTATGTGCATCACGTGTTTTGTCAAAATAAGTGCCTGCTGCAGATGCGTCTAAAGGGTTTATGATAAAAGAGACGCTCGCGTTTGCCAGATACTCTCATAATCTCATGTGTAATCAGCGTTTACTGTTAAGGGAGGGTCTTGCGTGTATTTTGTGAACGTGAGCGTCTCTTTTATCATAAACGGTTTTGACGCATCTGCAGCAGGCACTTATTTTGACAAAACATGTGTTGAACATGGTTCACATGATGCAACAAACACATATTTTGAAAACACAAGCAACACACATGACACTCCGAAAACGTATTTTGAATTGGCGTCCCTCGGAAGAGCAGTCACGAGCCGCCACTGCTCACTTACTTTTTAAAGTTGAATCAACCTTTTTTTTTTTAAACTAGCATTTAAGAGTGTACACAAAATTGTTATTTTGTCATATGGACAACCAGTTAGCAAGTTCGTCCGGTGATTTGGTCATGTGACCAGTTCATTATAAAGAACTGTAATTCATCTTGTTGACCCCAATGGTCAAAATGTCTGATTAAATTCCCACTGCAAGCTATCACTGTTGTCATCAACTACATCAGTCTTCAGTCCACATTGTCCAAAGAATGAAAATGTTCAGGAACACAACATCTTGACAATAATTTGCGATTGAAATAAAAGATAAGGAACCGATTCCCGAACACACGCTCCATCACCATCAGCTCACCGGATCAACAATGCACTTTCTTTCAATCAAACCCCCTTTCATTACTCGCTCTGTCATTGTTCCTGTTTAGTGGCTCTCTTATTGCTACCAGACTGGAAACTGTTGGCTAACAGTTGTTTATTACAGAGGAAACCGGACCCGCTCCCCTCATCTCCGGCTAAAACATTCTTGTGTGTCCATTAAGCGGCATACAGAGCGTAACAGTGTAGCTTCAGCGTTTATGATGAGGCCTTTTGTAGAGGCTCCTGTGGTTCTGCCTCTTAACAGCTTTTCTAAACCCACATCTACTTCATTAAACATCTGAACTGCTTTCCGCTTCGTCCTTTCTTCCTGCCCTAGCTGATTAGCGTTGGACACTAGTTTTTTATTGACCTCACAGCTAGCGTGCCCAACACTTCTCCCTCTCATTAGCGCGCACATTACATAAACATTTTCCTTCGGGCTCAATGCAACACGCAATACATGCACACCAATCAGGTTTTAGTTGGCTGTTCTCTTGCTTTTATGATAACCGGAGGAGGTGGTGCCGCCGTTTCCTTTCTGGGGTGTTGTAAAAAGACCCAATTTCGCATTATGCTGTCTCCAGACAAAAGGTCGTAGGGTTCAAAATGGCCCTTGCGAACATTCGAACAAGTCGGTTTATGTGCGCATATTTTGCTATATTTTTTTGTATTTGGTAGTTACATACTTTGGCTAATTTGCTTACGCTTTTACGTACCAACGAAAGCTCCATTTAGTAAACATTTATCATATTTAAATGACATTTTCCTAATAATTTCACAGATTTGGACAAAGAGTCACTTGCTTTATCGCTTTTATTCTGCTGACAAACTTACAATTTACCGCATATTTCTATGTAGCGTTTTTAAATCGAATGTGTTTGACCTGCGAGACAGCTGTATTTCCTCGTAAAGCTGAGCTCGTGACTGCACGAACAAACAACAATTAAACTGGCACACAGATGCAGTGGTGACAGCTAAAATGTTTTTGCCACCCTTTCAACACACTTCACCCCAACCCACAGACTTTCCACTTCCTGCACCACCTTTAACCTCACTAAACCGAGCACATGTCACATAACATTGCAAAAATGTGAAACGATTTTTGTTAAGTGTCATGAGCACTTTGATTGCAAATCATTGGAAGTGTGAATGAACCAAAAATCGAACAATCCTGGATGCATTCCCTGTGTATTTTCCATAATGTCTGTCTATATATTAAACAGTGTATATGTGTGTTCCTGTGAATCGAATTCATGACCTTTGCACTGCTAACGCAATGCTCTGCCAACTGAGCTACAGGAACACTTTAGTGAATGTATGAATCTAAAGGTGTATGTATCACACAGGTGCCATATCAGAGAAACCACACGTGTACGCTTGTTTCAGTTTTACTAAAATACCCATTTTTGTTGAAGTATTTTTTTTAGGAAAATGCGCTTTCTACCATCTGCTACTTTGTATGTAATATATCAACAGTCATCAATTTTTTACTGAGGCTTAACTGTTCAAATACGTTTTGCGGCCACTGCATGTTTAAACTAGTTTGCGTCAATCAGCACTGACACACATTACTGAGAATTATCCGCCTCTACAAAAAAGCTTTGCAGAATGTTCCAGTCGAATGGACCAGGTGACACCGAAGTTGTCAGCACAGCTCAGGGGATAGATGAGAGACTGTGCTTTCTTTATGACACTCTCTCCCTCATGCCCCATGCATGAACCCTCAATAGGGGTGCGATGTGGCATGTGCACCGGAGCAGCTGGCATACCTCTCAGTATTGCATTCCTTAATCTTACACGCTCACACGTTTATGTGCATTTACATGCAGATGTAAAGTTGGAGTAGAGATAGACCATAACCAATGACAGCCCAACTTAAAATGTGCAGATTTGTTGGATGCATTGATGCACTGAAGTAGGAAGTTAGGGGGCGTGTAAACCAAAGCATTTTTTAAACGCGGCTGAAACCTTTCTGCTAAGCGCTTTGGTTGCTATCAGTCGCTGAGCGATGCACTAGTTGGTTGTAATATTTCTCCCACCCCTCCTTCACTGTGATTGGACGGTCGAGTGAGAAGTGACATTGATGAGCTTAACGTTTCCCCCAATGTTAAACATTTTTCAATTCTGGGCGCTCAGTGTGAAAAAAAGGTCCCGTTCTTTCTGTTTTTTTGAAGCTTTGATTGTGTTTACAGTGCGCAATATAACACGTGTTCATGTTTTACGTGTAAAAGAGTGCGGTATTTTTCACATAATTTACTTATCTGTATAGCGCTGTTTTCACTGTCCTCAAAACGGGCTGATATCTTCCTTATCCTATGAAGTCCCTCCTTCAGAAATACGTATCGATTTCTGATTGTGTAGTTTGTTTAGTGTGTTGTGATTCGATAGCAGCTTAGCTTGCCATTAGCTTAGCTGGCGACTGACGTATTCCTGTGGGCGGAGTTTAGTCAAAAAACTGTTCCAGTGATGTCATTAAAGCAGGAAGTGGAGGGCTGTAGTCCAAACCGGCCATTCACTATAGGCTTTAAAGGGGATGAACTTTGAGCTTTATCATTTTACAGGTATTATTTATGCTCTTATAGCAACATTACACACTAACTAGGGTTTAAAAAATGGGATCAGAAAGAACGTGACCTTTAAAAAGTGTGGCGCTTTCGAAACAATTGAAAACATACGCTGGTGTAAATGCCTTGGTGTGCACGTTCCCTTAGGGTGGAACAAATTGAGTGACCCCTCCCCTTTTAAATAGCCAATAACATTCAGTAAATCTAATGAGAGTCTGACGTGCAGAATGATGTCATACAAATCTTTGACCTGTATTGGGAAGTAAGAAACTGTTAGTTTTAATTGTGTATATTTCCTAAATGCAGATTTTGTCAATGTTTTGAAGCACACTAGTTTATACATACACTGTAACAAAAGATTTGTTAGTTTAACTTACAAAAGTAAGTTACCTGGTTGCCTACAAATTTATAAAGTATAAAATATGTTTTTGAATTCAAAATTTTAAGACAACCAGGTAACTTAACTTTTTTAAGTTGAACCAACTTTTTTTGCAGTTGGGTGCCGACCAGTGACGCGCGAGTTGATCCAAAATGAGCGTGTGCCTGCGGTAACCCGCAGTTACGAGTCCTCCAAAAATATTTTAATGACATTCAGGTCTAGGTCAGTCGAGTCGTTTGAAATAAAGATACCAATTAACTATTTTAAACAATTACTACTTTTAAAAAATGCAGACCAGGAAGCGGCTAAACTTTTTTTGCGATCCAAATTGCGGACGGGTTGGTTGAAAACGTCAGTCAGGTCAGGTGAGGTTGTTTATACATTGACCCGCGCATCACTGATGCCGACTGGTACCTTTATTTTAACTGACTGCCAGCTTTTTTCAGCTGAACGCTTTGGTTGCTATGATACTTCTGCTTTGTTTATCAGTCGTTGAACGATGTGCCAGTCGGTTGTTGTGATATTTGTCCCGCCCCTCCTCCATTATGATTGGAGGGCCGTGTGGGAAATGACATTGACAAGCTTAGCTTTTTACCCAAAGTTGAATATTTTTCAACTCTCTGCACTCAGCGCGAAAAAAAAACGCAGAGCCGAAAATAAATTCTTACTATTTTTGTCTTGTTTTCAGTAAAAATATCAAAAAAATTCTTAAATTAAGATGCTTTTCCTTGATGAGCATAACGACCCAAGAAAATAAGTCTAGTTTTTAGACCAAAAATATCAAATTTAAGTGATTTTGTCCATAAAACAAGCAAACAAATCTGCCAATGGGGTAAGCGAAAAATCTAAATTCAAGAAAAATTAATGCACAAAATCACTAAAATTAAATATTTTTGGTCTAGAAACTAGACTTATTTTCTTGGGTCGTTTTGCTCATCAAGAAAAAGCATCTTAATTTAAGAATTTTTTTAGATATTTTTACTGAAAACAAGACAAAAATACTAAGAATTTTTTTCTTGAAAATAATTTTTTGCAGTGCAGCTGCTGGCTTTTTTGAAAAATGCCGCACTTCCGTTGAACACAATTGAAAAGATATGCTGGCCGCCAGCGTAAAAGCTTTGGTGTGCGCGCCCCCTAAAGCCAAAAAGTCATGGGGATTACATATGCATATTTTTACGTTTACGTTTAAGATTGCTATTGTCAAGCTAACAGTAAAAAAGTTTAAAAGCTGTGGTGGAGCTACGGTGAATGTTGTGGGTATTATGCACTCATTGCTGAGCAGACAGCTTTTAAGCAGTGATGGTAATGGCTGTTATATTATTTAAAAATCTGTTTAAAGAATCATTGATATATTTTTTAAACAAATACACAGCTTGAAGTTCAAATAAGGATTCTTCACCCAGAGTCACGATATGTCACCAGAAGGTATTGGATCAGTAATGCCGGATTCTTTTATAATACTTCATCATTGTCTTCCTGAATTCCGTTTTTAAAGTTGGAATTCAAAGGGGACCTTTTGACCTTGCTGTCAACCTCAGTGCCCTCCAAACCTTTCTACCATGTCTTTGAAAGGGGCTTGACAAGAATAACAACCGTGCTCATCGCTTAGGAATTCCCGACCCTTGACTTTCCGGCATACATCACAATGGTCCGAGGCGAGTGTCAAGTGTCGCACTTTCAAGTCACTGTGGCATTCAGAATATGCACTTCCATCTTTAAACATTGTATATTCAAGCTCTGGGACCCTTTACAGCTTGAATTCAAGGAGTACAAAGAGAAGAGAGAAACCATTAAAAAAATGATACTTGAATCTATTGAAGAATATGGATGATTGACTAATAGTTTACACTACAAATCATGTGTATTTTAAACTGGCTCTTGAAATTTGTGCCACATTTGTATTCGATCTTAATAAGAAGTTTAAACAGCGATTAAAACATTCATTTGCAAGTTTGCGGCCACCTTTCTGCATGCGGGCCTCCCTCATCCCTTTTCATCACTTTCTAAGTATTAACATCATAAGGGACCCCTAAGAGGAGCAAAAAAGGAGAAAAAGAAAGAAAGCAGAAGTCTGGAACAGAGGGATTGAAGGAAAGGAAGGTATTGTGAAAAGTGGGTTACCGCCCTGCATTGTTCCGGTCTAATCCTTCCATTTCACTATCATTTAACACCTTTCAATGGCACCCCACACTTTGCATCCACCTCTGCACACACAATCTGCTCTCCGCCTCCCTCCGCAGACGGCGTGAAATCTGTTATTCAGACCGAGAGGAGTGTTAAAGGGGGGTTTGGGTGGGGGGGTTGGTGTTGCGTCCGGACGTTTTCTGACCCCAGCTTCATCTATTCTCCATAGCTCAACTCAGAGGCCCCATAACCCCCTTTGTTGAAATTAATGGCCTGCTGTTGTAAAAGAAACCTACACACTGCTCAAACAAGCATACAGGGAGACTACTGGCAGCAAAACTAACATGTGACGGCATTCATGGATGTGTCCAAAATATCAGTCTTTCTTGAAAGCAATTACTTGCCAAGCTTTAGCGCACATCTTGGTTTAGAGGGTAATTCAAGGGGTTTGTGTACTTAAGCAGGATCATAAGGGATTTTGCTTTGTTGAACCTACAAAACAGAGGTTATGAGTTAAAAATCAGCTGGGATTTCAGGTATGAGCCTTCTACACGAACAGGGATTTTTTATTTATACAGAATTTTTAAAAATAAATGATGATATTGCTGAATGACATATAGTGTAATATAAATTAAGGAAAATCACAATACTGGAAAAAAATCACAACCTGATAAAATTTCTTCCAGTCAATATTGAAGTCAATGTTATATTTTTACACAATGTTCTTTAGATTATCTAGGGTGATTTTTGTAGAAAAAAAACTATAGTTGAGTTTTCAGAGACTGAGTCACAAATTTATAAAACACTAAAATTTATTATTATGTAAATTAGACAAAATTAAACATAATGCTGTATCCCATCTTTTACAATTATTTACCCATCAAACAATAATCAACCTTCTATATACACTCTTTATCTACAGTTACCTAAAATTAACATAAGTTTGCTCTGTTTGTTTATATATGAAAAGGTATTTTTGTGTAGAAAATGCATTATCACTGTAAACCATGATGCTAAATTTTATTAAATAGATAAACTTTTAAAAATTACTTACTTAAATATTTGGTGAATTTTATTTTAACTGTACTTATTTTTGCTTCTCGTTGCCCAAAACATTTAATTTTGAGCACTCAAAAAAAAAAAAAAACGAATTGTGCTCCTTTTTTAAGTTCTGTCAACTTAATGCGGTGGGGAAAGTTGAAAATTTTAAGTTAACTTAACTAAACACATTTTTCAGCTTACTCTTACAGTGTAATTGCAATTTAATAAGTTTATGTTAGTCCAACTTAAAAAGCTAGTGACCATAACACAATTTCTTTTGTTTGTCAGTCTAACTTGAAAATGTAATGTTTACGTAACAAAATATTATTAAGTTGGTATGGAGTTCGCTTCTTTTTTTAAACAACGGGTTTCCATAATTTTTAAGTCAAGTCAACTAATCATTTTTACACACTTTTTCCATGTTTAAGTGCTATAATTGGGTCACCAGTACTTTTATTAACCTAGAAAATGTGAAAAACAACAACCCAGTAACTTAGTTTTGGTAAACCATTCTCTGCAAGCATGTGAAAAAATAGGTCATTGAAATTTGGCTCCCCTTGTGATGTCAGAAGGGGATAATACCGCCCCTTAATCTGCACTATCCAACCACGGTACTTCCATTTAGTGCAGATCAACTCATTTGCATTTAGATTTACACACCCAAAACAGCACATTTTTGCTCACATATACAAAGTGGCAATTTTAACATGCTATAATAAATTATCTGTATGATATTTTAAGCTAGAACTTCACATATTTACTCTGGGGACACAAAAAAATTATTTGACATCTTAAAAGGTCTTGTGAAATGTGTGTTAAATTATCAACTAAAAGAAGGTAAACTAATAAAATGGATTAAAAGTGGAATAAAAATGATAAATATTTCATTAACCCTGGCCTATGTCAGACATAAAAGATGTTTTAGAGACTATGCCCGAACAACAATGATTGAAGGCCAGAGCTACTCAATGGGTAGCTGGTTGTTTCACCATCAATCCCTTTAGCCGCTTGTAAAGAATCCCTTTTCCCCCTCTTACCCTTCCTTCCTTTATATCCTCTATTCCCTTGTCCTGAGTAAAAGTGCAGCTGTCATTCTTGTCACCCCTTTTCACCCCTGCAAGCGCTATGAGGGTTGTTCTTGCACTGGGGGGTGGGCGATGAATGTTTTAAAAAGGGGGGAAAGTAGAACTGTGTGGGGGAAATTGTCAGCAGGCCCATTGAACAGGTGCTGCCCATCCCTCTCTCTCTCGTCCATCTCTTCCTGTGACCCTGAGGAGAGGAAGTTAGAGCTCTGCTAAAGGGATTAGAGGTTTGGATCAAACGCAATAGTGGTTGTTCGCTCCCTGTGAAGAGAGGTGATGAATTGGTGGACACTTGCACTGAGTCATTGATGGCCATCATTACAATGACTTACTAATTGCAGCATTCGGGCAGCAATGCCTTCACAAAATGTGATGTTCTGGCAGGCACTTATTGAAAACATTCTTGGGTGAGGTCAAAAGATACCAGGCCATTACGGTACTTAAAAAGACATTCCACTTTTTTGAAAATATGCTCATTTTCCAGCTCCCCTAAGTTAAACATTTGATACGTTTTGGAATCCATTTAGCCGATCTCCGGGTCTGGCGCTAGCACTTTTAGCATAGCTTAGCATAATCTATTGAATCTGATTAGACCATTAGCATCGCGCAAAAAAATAACCAAAGAGTTTAGATATTTTTTCTATTTAAAACTTAACTCTTCTCTAGTTACATCGTGTACTAAGACCAACAGAAAATTAATAAGGCCGATATGGCTAGGAACTATACTCCCAAACTGGCATAATAATCAAAGACTTTGCTGATGTAAGATGGCTGTAGCAGGCGTAGTGATACTACGCACTGCCTGAAAATAGTCCCCTTATAGCAGGGGACTATTACTTAGTACACGATGTAACTACAGAAGAGTCAAGTTTTAAATAGGAAAAATATTGAAACTCTTTGGTGATTTTTTTAAGCGATGCTAATGGTCTAATCAGATTCAATGAATTGTGCTAAGCTATGCTAAAAGTGCTAGTGCCAGACCCGGAGATCAGCTGAATGAATTCCAAAACTGTAAAAATCAAATGTTTAACTGTAGGTGAGCTGGAAAATGATAATATTTTCAAAAAAAGTGGAATGTCCCTTTAAGAAACGTTTACACAATAATGCATTAATAACCATTACGTTCATAAAAAGTTTTGCGAGCAGACGACAATGCTTTCAAAGTGATCCGGGTTCTCATAGATCCATTTCTATGACAAAAACACTGCATTATGCACGGCATTTTTGTATATTTAAATTTAAATGACAATTTGTATGTGTCTCACAAGGTGGCTAATTGGTATTAATTCATACAAGCACATTTTTATGTTTTGTACTTTTTTTTAATAATCGCATGTTTTCTGTACGATTGAATTCACGTGAGATCAGAATGAGAATATGCATGCTCATGATATCACCGTTTTCGCAAATTTGCATTGTTTCAGTTTACATGTAAACGATAACGATATGGTTTTTTTAAAACTTTAACTTTTAAAAAGTTTACATTTTCAGGCTTTCAAAATGCATTAATTCAACGACAAAACATTCATAAAAATTTGAATTTGTGTGTGAAAGTTCGATAAAAATTCCTCCACTCTGTGAAAACAAAAATAAGTAAAATGATACAGTGCACCAAGAAGTTGCATAACTTAATTGCATCATTTAGGGTGTGTTGCAGTTTTTTCTTCCATACACTGTAAAAGTTTTTAAACAAGTTACCTGTTTGCTATGAAATATTGAGTTAATTCAACTCAAAAACGTTAGTTGATACAATATTTTTATACAACTTTTATTTTTAAGTCAAATCAACTGAAAATTTGAAGGCAACCAGGTAACTTACTTTTTACCTGTTGAACAAACAAATAATTTTTACAGTGTTTAAGACCCATCCCAGTATAAAACTAAACCTGAGGGGAAAACCGATGATCTTTAGGATGTTAAGCTCCCCTTTGCCCCAAAGTGAATTTCAGATAGGTTGAATGAGAGGTCAGAGCAATTTAAGACCACTTCACTTAAAGGGTAAGGTCACGCTTGGGCAGGTGGTGGTCAGTTAAGCAAAGGGCTGTCTGCATGTTGTGTGTTTATGTGAGACAGGAAGAAAAACTGTAAAACTGGTAAATACCATGCAGCAAGTGTTGACGTAGGTGTTTCTCAACTGGTGCATTGTGCGAATGATGCTGAGATCAGGGGTTCGACCCCCCCAAGGGAACGCATATAGACTAATAATAATAAATAAAATAAATCTATATCTACAATATACACAAAAAGTATTATGATATGATGATAAGTCAGATGTGCCGGGAAAAATGTGCTAGTTGACATAGACTCAATCTATTGGCATTTAGAGAGGAGGTAGTGTTATGCAGCGTTGAGTTTCACAATGCTTGGCGTCCTGAAGAGGGGGAAAAAATGGTGGTTGTTCTCAGAGCTCGCTAGCTTCCTGTTGCGGCTCCGTCTGTCTGTCTATGTGTTTGTTTGACTTTGTTTATGAGGAAGTTTCTATGACAGTAGGATGTGGTGAGTCATTTACGGCCAGTGTGAAGTTTCATTCTTAGTTTGTTCTCGTCTGTGGGTTGCAGAACTTCGCTTAGTTTGGCGCCTTTAAACAATTAGTCATAGTTAAATTTATGTGTGTCACAACTTGACCCCAGATTGTTAGGCATGAGTTTAATGCAAAAACTGCAAGGATGCTATTTTATGGTACGGCTCGTTTCCAAGGTTAAATTGCCTTAAATTATACAGAGGTGTATCGGTTCCTAAATAGTTTCCATTAAAGGTTTAAAGGAGTGAGCTAAAAGGAAGATATTGATTGTATGGTGTTTCCTGTTCTGAGCTTCACACTGATGTCAATCTTCACAGAGAACACAGTGTTCAGATACCCTATGTTTATTAATATACACAACAGTCATCGAGGTAGAATAAGTATAGGCAAATCTTTTGACCCCAAAATCAAATTAAATAGTAGAAAATTATATTTCATAATAATGTATGATTATTTTAAGGGATAGTATAGCTCAAAATGAAAATGATGTCATCGTATTCTCACCCTCAAGTTGATACAAACCTGTATAAATGTATTTTTCTGCTGAACACAAAGAAAGATATTTTGAAGAATGTTTTTAACCAAACAGTTTTTGAGCACCCTTGACTTTCATAGTATTATTTGAGTCTACTATGGAAGTCAATGGTGCTCCTGCTTCCTGTTAGATTACAAATATCTTCCTTTGTGTTCAGAGGAACAAGGACATTTATACAGATTGGAAACAAAGCAAATAATGACAGAATGTTAAGATTCTTTAAAAACGAAGGAAAATTTTTGTAACCAAACGGATCAGAGGCCCCATTGACTTCTATAGAATTCTTTATTCATACTATGGAAGTCAATGGGGCCTCTGATCAGTTTGGTTAGAATCATTCCTCAATAATATCTTCCTTTGTGTTCATCAGAACAAAGAAATGTATACACATTTGTAACAACATGAGTGTGAGTAAATGATGACAGAATTGTAACTATCGCTTTAATTTTACTGTTACGCCAATGGCCCTGTCCCAAATGGCCCACTTCATGTGGACTTTCAGTCTCTTGGCCTTAAATTGCACATGCTCGCTTAGTCTACGAGTCCGTAGGGTGTTCCATCTGTCATTTTTACACTTTGAAGTGTGCTCATCAGCGCCCCCTTGACTGCAGCAGGCTTCGCGCACTTTACCAACCCAAAAGTCCTTGCGAAAGAGTAATCAGACCAATCAGACGACGGCAGTGAGGAGTTCACACTGACGGGCAACTTCTCTTCGTATTTCCGGCGTGACGCTCAAATCTCTGTCCCAAAATACGACTCCGGTGCACCCACGTGGACTCGCATCAAGGCTCCCTAAAGTCTGCACTACATGATGTCATCAAAGTGTGGACCCTAAGGAGGACCAAAAGTCCAGAGTGTGCAATAAAATCTTAATTTTTTTGTCTTGTTTTCAGTAAAATATCTAAAAAATAAAGTCTAGTTTTTAGACCAAAAATATAAAATTTAAGTGATTTTGTGCATAAAACAAGCAAACAAAATCTGCCAGTGGGGTAAGCAAAAAATCTTGAAAATTTTTCTTAAACACTAAATTCAAAAATTTTCAAAGATTTTTTTTTGCTTGTTTTATGCACAAAATCACTTAAATTTGATATTTTTGGTCTAAAAACTAGACTTATTTTCTTGGGTCGTTATGCTAATCAAGAAAAAGAATCTTAATTTAAGAATTTTTAGATATTTTTTACTGAAAACAAGACAAAAATACTAAGATTTTTTTTCTTGAAAATCTTTTTTTTGCAGTGTATAAGAATTTTGTTGCTGGATGCCTTATTGTCATCATGATGCAAAAAAAAATTATTAACAAAATCATTTATTTTCCTTTTTTACACATCCCCCCTTACAATATGTGTAGTAAAACATAACCACAATCAAAATGTGTATTACAAATGTTCTGTAGTAACATGTTTAGAAAAATACCCAGCCTTGCCTATACTCCCAAATGCCGTCATTTCTGGAAATGACATGGTCTGCTTTGCCTATCTGGCGGTATTCATTCAAATACAGGCCGGTCCATTCAGAAGCATATGTGCACGCTCATTCATGCACAACACAAGCCCTGCCTTCATTCTCTGCCTGTACCATCCTCCTTCTGCTCTCTCTCTCTTTCTGTTTCACTCAGATGTGAGGTTTCTTTATTTATTTATCTCCCGGGTTTGCTTAGCAACCACGCTGCAAACTGAGGGACTGCAGCGGTGAGTCAACCTGCTGTCGTACTGACAAGAGATGGGAGTCTGACTGTAGAGATTTCGTTTCAAGCGCATTAAAATGAATCAGTACTGGAATAGGTTTTACTGTACTGTCAGATAGAGGATTTGATCCCGGATTATGATCCTTTGATGGTCTTGGAACCATCAATGTTCAAACTAACCTTATACATACCAACAACCTAACACAGTAGCTACAGGAACATATGGTTACTTGTCTTAACAACCTTTTATACTCTTCTTCACTACTTCTTTACCCTACTTCCCGTTCTCATTCAATGTTTCTGATCTGAACTTACCATGAGATGCATTAATCATTTCCTGAAGATTAGCCAATCACAGAACAGCTCTGAGTTTTTGTGATCTGAAAGAGAGAGAGAGAGTCTTAGAATACAACATAACGAAAAAATACTTCTATGATTGTTACATAACAATAAAAAATATCAGAAATGTGCTACGGTAATTTTTCCAAAATCTGTTTATTTCCAACTATGGCATGTGTGTGTGCACATCTGGAGGGCAAAGTAGAGTCGCCGCCATTACAATGGTGACTAATATTGGGTCTAATGCCAAGCTGGTGTGGGCTGAGCTTTATGTTTTTGCTCCTTCATTCTGTCTCTCTCCCCCACATCCATGTTATTTTTGAAAGCGCTTTTAAATGATAATGACTATTTTTACTTCTTTTCCATCGAGCCGCGTGGGCCGACACATAGACAGTGGCGGATGATTCATGTAGGCTGAAGAGCGCCTTTTGTGAACTGCTGCCGCCGCATCTCTGCTGTAACATGACCTTCATAGAAACGCAGCCACCGAGGGCCTTGAAATGGATGGAAGCGGCACCGATCGGGCGGAGGCTGACATTCACAGAGATAATCTATTCATAGCCGATAGAGAGATTCAAGGTTTGAATGTTTTGCTTGCATATACAGTATTTACCTGTTGTTGCTTTGGTTTGTGATGTGCATGGAAGACCATTTGGTGCCATTGCTGGTTTAAGAGCACAACGCAAAGGCTACTCATATAGAAGATTACGCCCAACTCAATCTCAAGGCATGTCGTGGTATAGTCACAAAATATTTGATTTATTTTTTTGTGTTCATGTACAGGATTTTCTTCTTTTTTTGTGTGTGTTATTGAGCACAAATGTATTTTTTGTGTCACTCAGCACGAATTTCTTTAAAGAGGACATTTCACAAGAATTTTTTAAGATGTCAAATAAATCTTTGGTGTCCCCAGATTACCTATGTGAAGTTCTAGCTCAAAATATCATAAAGATAATTTATTATAGCATGTAAAAATTGCCATTTTGTAGGTGTGAGCAAAAATGTGTAATTTTGGTGTGTGTCCTTATAAATGCAAATTATCGAATCTCTAAATGGCAGTGCCGTGGTTGGATACTGCAGATTAAGGGGCGGTATCTTCTTCTGACATCAGTAATGTAATGACCTATTTTTCACATGCTTGCAGAGAATGGTTTACCAAAACTAAGTTACTGGATTGATCTTTTACACATTTTCTAGATTGATAGAAGCACTAGGGACCCAATTATAGCACTTAAACATGGAAAAGTCAGATTTTCATAATATGCCCCCTTTAAATTGTTTTTCGTGTCATTTTATGTATGGCTTTCTCAATTTATTACATTTTTTTTTATCATTGAAGCTTGTAGGTTAGGGTTAAAACGACTTTACATTTCAGACAACCTAACATAAACCCTAACCCCAACCCCAAGAAACAATAGTTTAAAAATCGCCAGAAAAAAAATAGAAACCAATACATAAAATTACATCCAAACCCTAACCCTAAATAGAAAAAGATAGAAAAAACAATACATAAAATGACATCCAAACCCTAAACCTAATCGCAAGTGACAATGATTTAAAAATAGAAAAAAATGGAAAAACCAATACATAAAATGACACCCAAACCCTAAACCTAACCCCAAACGACAATGATTTAAAAATAGAAAAAAAATGGAAAAACCAATACATAAAATGAAATCCCTAACCCTAACCTTACCCCAAGTGACAATGATTAAAAAATAGAAGATAAAAAGGAAAAACCAATACATAAAATGACACGAAAAAGAAAGTCATGCTAGGGACACGCAAAAACAATTTAATGAAAATACTGAAAACACATTCGTCCTCAATGACACGAATAAAAGAGGAAAATCGTGTCCATGAACACAAATAAATTATTGAGGTAGGATTGCGAACCCTATGCGGTAAATTTCGGCTGGTGTGAGCGCTCATGATTAAAGTTTTCTCAATAGTAAAGTGGCTAAAAACAGTGCCACTTTATAAAAAGAGGTGTAAAATCTCACAGATTTACAGAACATAAAATACGAGAATAGTCTTGGTTATGGTCTCTCCAAACTTGGGCAAGTAAGCAACACTCTTAAAAATGTGAGAACCATTTTTACACTGCAAAAAAAGATTTTCCAGAAAAAAATTCTTAGTATTTTTGTCTTGTTTTCTGTAAAAATATCTAAACATTTTTAAATTAAAATGCCTTTTTTTGATGAATCAAACAACCCAAGAAAATAAGTCTAGTTTTTAAACCAAAAATATAAAATTTTAGTGATTTTGTGCATAAAAAAATCTGCCAAAATATTCAAGAAAAATTTGCTTATTCCATTGGCAAATTGTTTTGCTTGATTTATGCACAAAATCACTTAAATTTGATATTTTTGGTCTAAAAACTAGACTTATTTTCTTGGGTCGTTTTGCTAATAAAGAAAAAGCATCTTAATTTAAGATTTTTTTTATATTTTTACTGAAAACAAGACATGTATATTGGTTGTTTCAGACCATTGTTGTATTACACCATTGCTAAATGCAAAGGGATTCGAGAGAGGCAGCTGTACCTGTCATAATGTAAGATAAGTCATAAGTGCTACAGATTGGATTTATGTAAAGCTCTATTTTTATATGAGCTGTCTCATCGGGTGCCAGAACAACTAGAGCTTCACTGTTGTGAAATCCTTTGAGGATAACACACACCTGAGCTTTTGGATCCGCTGAGTTAGATACAGCAAAAATTGGAGAGCCCAGACCCATGATGTGGTTTAAATCAAGAGGGAATCCAATGCCATTTTTGTCATGGAGAAAGCAGCGTGGGCTGCGATGCAACGCTGAGCGACAGTGTTGTTTTCCTGATGTCCAGAATCGAGTGACACACAAAAAAACAAAGGCTTGGTTCCCAAACAAAGCGTTTCTATGTGGCCTGCTTCTTGGAAGACATTCCTCTGCAGCATTCCAGAGTCTGTACGGAGGTGGAGGTCTTGACCATTCGGTCTGAGGATTATTACGTTTGTAATTTTAAATGAAATGCTCCCCCTACACAAACTGAAAGTGTACTACAAACCTCTTTGTCTAATATACATGTTCAAGCTATAGAAACACATAGACATTACTGTTTAACATCCCGAGTTTCTGTAGCTCAACTGATGACGCAAATGCAAAGATTGTGGGTTTGATTTCCAGGGAACACTGGATTTCCAATCTCCATCTATTTTTTATTCACACATTGGTTTCTACAAAATTGTACTATTAACATTACTGTAGCTGATGATTCAGATCTCGGAAGTCTCTTCTCATTAAATGTGGGTGAGAGATGCAGATAGCAGAAGGTAAAGAGATCACTTTGCCAGGGTTGAGCTTTCTCCCCACGTTGGCGGAAGTTCTTATTCTCCATGTGGGTGGTTTTGGAGTGGAGCCCGTAGCAGTTAAGTGTGATAACAGCACATCCACTGTACCCACTATGATGTTTGCTCACAACACTGGAGCTCCATTCTGCCCTGTGTATAACCTCCAGGATGTTTAGTCTTGATAAGCTGTTTGTTATGGAAGAACAGAGAGATGAAACAATAGATTTACCATCATAACCCTTTGAAGCCTGTACACCTCCACCATGTTGACAGTATAATCAGGATGTGTCAGCTTTTAATTCACACGATGTCCGTGACTTTGTTTTTGTTCTTCAGAGCAAAGGGCTCTCTTCTTCAGGATGGTTTTCTATGAGGTTATTTAGAGATAAAAAATAACATTCTTGGTGTGAATTCTTCAGATCAGTGCATTGGTTTAATGCTTCTTTAAAGCACCAGTTGATGCTTTATATACGCAATATAAAATAAAATCATCTTTATAGAAATAAAATGCTATCATGCAGTTAAACCCAATTTATTGGAATTTAAAAAAAAAATACTGAAACACACAAAACAAGTTTAATAATTATTATTATTTATTAACTGTTTCCCTGCCATTGACGAGTTATGTCGTCAATTAAGAGAAAAAATGTGTTTCTGAAGAATTTTTATGTCAATCTGCAATACCGTGATTATTCACTAGTTGGCGCACGAATTTATAAAAAACTGAAGCCAAAACGTTATTTACTCATTTTAAACTCTATGTATGTTTTGATTATCGTTCTGAATCTGATCTCTAACAAAATTCCTTAACAAAATGCTATTATTACAGCTTTTTGCTAAAAAAAAGTTTATAAGCGAGAGAAAAAATACAGATAGGATGAATCGTTTTTTCCTGTTTTATTTGTTGTTTGTTTGAAAGCAGAGGGTCTGTTCTTTCATTTGATATATTTGTATGTTTATATATTTTTAGAAAATTTTCCTGGAAGGCATTTTGTAAAACTTTTGTGAAAATCACAAAAGAAATACTGATGGGCAACTTTTCAAAAAATGGCTGGCGGGAAATAAGTTAATTATTTACAAAAATAAATAAACAATATACTGTATTTTCAGCCTGATCTCACAAGAATTCGTACATATTTTACAATTTATTGCAATTAAAAAAAAATATTACTGTAGCACATAAAACAAGATTAAAAAACAACAATATACTGTAATTCCAGCCTGATCTCATGAGAATTTTTACACATTTAATGGGTTGGCTATATCGTATGAATTCATATGAAGTTAATAGTGCAAAAATGTACGAAAAATAATGGGCACACTAAATTACAGAAATTTTCTGTAATACAAAAACAAATTTCTGTAAGGTGTTTTGAAATAAAGCAGCTCAAACATGCATTTTAGTCTGGGACCAGGATAAGCCCCAATATTGCATTCCATTTTATAGCAATTCACAATAATTTTACAGGACTTTATTGGCAACTTCTCCCAGCTAAATCCTGTAAATTCTACAGTATATATTTTACAGTTTGTATTTACGTTTATGCATTTGGTGACGCTTTCGCAAAGCGTCTTAAATTGCATTCAAGCTATATATTTTATCAATATGTGGGTGTCCTTGGAATCAAATCAATGACTTACCAATTGAGCTACATTTTGATTAACAATTTGTTACATTTATATAGCGCTTTTCTGCAGCACTCAAAGCACTTTACATATAAAAGAAGTTTCTCATCAACCACCACCACCATTTTAAACATTTTAAAAGTGTAACGTCTGGTGGAGGAGGAACCAGCCTTCCGTTTGCAGCCAAAATGATTGGCTGGCTATGCACCTGCCTATTACGTGTGATTGACAACAGGAGAGGTCATCTAACCAGAGGTAGCATTCACTACTCACATAAAAACACAAAGAATGCAGCTTGTGAGTATGGTGCTGGTGGATGGCGCCTGACGTTTGGAGGGTGTTGGGGTCACTGGAACTTGAGCACCGGATATTGCTGGGCATGTTGGCAAATCCTTCACAGCCCAGTCTGTCACATGAGCACGCCAGGGCCTGAAACCCTTCACACAGGATTAGCACAATGGCCAAGTATAGTGCCTGTCTGCTGTTTTTTTACTATTTAGTAGACCTGTAAAATACAATATTTATAATGTATAGTATTCAAGCTTATATCTAGCTACAGGAAAATACATATAATGTTCATGTGGCTCAATGGGGATAGCTGCAAAGGTCAAGGGTTCGATTCCCAGGGAACACACTGCTGATAAAATATATAGATGGAATGCAAAGTAAGTCGCTTTGGATAAGAGCATCTGCAAATGCGTAAATGTAATAGTGTGTAAAACTCACTGTTATTGGAAAGCTATATTTATATATATTTATTTCTGATTGCCAGAAATAAGTATTACACCCTGTTTTAACACCCACACGGTTTCTCCCTTTATCTGATCTATGCAAAAGCAAGAGGGTGTCAGGTTACGGCTTGTTTTGTCACGGTTTGCTTTTAGTGTAGAAGCTTGCAAAGCACTTATCTCCTGTCAGGAAGTGCCTGAGGGAACATTAACCATAACTAACCAGTACCTGGAAATACCAGCCTGTCCACATGGAAAGTTGTTTTGCTTAACACTCAGTAACACTTTATCTTTGAGGACTCAAAGCTAATTTTATCTGTTGTGTAAAAGGTTAATCTTGACTCCATGTAAAGGTGGTTAACTTCGTCAATGGAATACTAAGTTAAGTACTTTTAGCGATTATTAAACCACATGCTGGTAAATGTATTATTCCAATTGTGGGACTGCTAAATCAATACTTGTAAAATGTAAATTAGGGATGTATCGATGAAAAACGATGACCAAATAAACTATACTTTGCATGACCACGCGCGTACGTTCGCTTAAACGTAAAAAACAAACTTTACTCCTGGATTTAAAATGACTATTAGTGATACCGATAGTTTTGCGTTATACTCTTCGCATCAAATTATTATTCATATAAATTAAAATTCAATAAAAAAAATCCTATATAATCTGCCTTGATCATGTGCTGTTAAAAAAAGTATTTTATTGAAAATTGCTTTTATCTTCTGTTACCGATTATAGGCCGATACATCGGTGCATCGCTAATGTAAATGGTTCTTGGCACCTCCTTGACATTTTAAAATGTAAATTTAAGAGAGTTACAAACATAAACACACAAGTCGTAAGTAGATTTGAATAGACAAAATAGCAATTTATTAATAACTTATCATTTCTTTACATTCGTAATATTGAAGGGAGTGATTTCGTAAAAACAGCCCCTCCCAAAACAGGCCTTCGCTTGAATGGACAGCAAAACCCCTTAAAACCAACCCAACATGTCTTCTCACTAAAAACTTCCCTGAAGAGGAGAGATAAAATCCTCTCCCATCTTTATCAACAGAGACCACAAAAAAATCAGCATTTCTTGCCTTAACCAATCCGATGTCCCCAGAATAATAAAAAATATGAGTACTATAAAGGCGATACATGTGCATGCATCAGAAAGCATTCGGGGAACGCCTTGTACACATACAAACACATGGATGCTCACGATTATTGATAGCTGATGGGACGCCTATGGGGCATTGGTCAGGTTACTGCACGATGACACTCTTATGTACAGAACTAAGGCAAGGGATAGCAATGATTCGTGTTGGTGGTTAAAAGGCGGTGAAAAGCTAAAGCGAAAAAACAGAAATATATTATACATTTACACATGAATGATCTTGCAAAACATGTTAACATTTTTGGCATTTAAACTCAGATAAATGTAATATTGATCAATATTCAGTACTTTGTATACATAAGGACGACAAAAAGAGAAGAAAAGGTTGTTCCTTTGAAACAGGTGTATTCTAACTATGGCAAGGCTTATCAACATATTTACTATACACGTGTATAAATGTTTCAAAAATTTCTCCACGCAAATAAGTTGGAGTACAGTACACACTGCCATCATTACCGAAGGGAGTCTCATCCCAAAACAGGCAAGTCTTCATTGAAGACAAGAATATCACACACCCATACAAATTGAAGGTGCAAGTGCTAAACAAAACAAATAAAGTATTTGTAATTGTTCAGTTCCAGTCTCTTTGGCACACCAGCCCCAGTCATAAAATATTGGACGATCCATAGAATTTCTTTCCGTAGTCTTTCCATGCTTGAATATGCACATATATATATCTGTATATATATATTTATAGAAAAAAGAACTATTTTATAAAGTCTCGGAGATGTACAGTCTCACATAATGTCTGTTTTGTCTCCATTAAACAGCAGCTTATAAGCTCTGGGCACACCACATGCCCCACATCAGTGGCTTCTCTGATCAGCTGTCGTCTCAAGCCGACTCAATAACGTCAGGAACCCCTTGACAGGCGTCGAAAAAAGAAACCCATGTTTCGAGATTCAAACACTTTTAGAGCCAAAAGGGGATTGTCGTGGCGGGACCTCACGTAGATTCGAGAGGGTCCAACTGAAAGACGTTGTGGTTGGTCGGCGTAGTGAAGTACAAGGGCTGGGACGGAGCGGGCACGCGATTGTCGCACGGGCTTTTGAGCCCCAGCGTACGCTCAAAGTCTAGTAACTGTCCCATGAAGTTGAAATTAGGGGAGATGTTGGACTTCTTCATCTTGACGATGTCGTAGGCGTCGTTCATGGACAGGTTGAGCTTCTGCATGAGGTAGGCAACCGTCACCGTTACCGAGCGGCTGATACCTGCGAGGCAGTGAACGAGAACGCCACACTTTTGTCCACGAGCTTCATCTGAAGAGAAACAGAGAAAAACAACATATTTAGTTTTCAGTTCCTTCAAAGATGCAATTTTAGTATATTTGCTACTCAATTCACAAGTCAGTGTATTAACCGAGTAGCGTGCATTCTCATGAATGCGTGATTATACATTAGCTCTGGGGGCAGTGTGTCACAATTCATTACAGTCCCACCATTGACAAAAAAAGGATCTCATTTAACAGGCTTTCTGGTGCATGACCGCGAACGGAGAGAAAACAACTGGTCCATTTTCTCAGGGAATGTGACATGGAAATGGGCTATTATGGTTAATCAAATGATCCTTCCGCTCACCAGGTTACTTGACAATGGCACCATTTGGGCGTGTAAATGTAGAAGTCAAGGCAGCACCCCGTCAAGGCTAACAGGATGTCAACACTACCCTCTAAATGGTCCTCATTGTGTGGCGAAACATTGCTCTGTCCTAGATTACTTTCAATGCTGCTTCCTTCCTGTCGAGCTCAAATTACTGCCTCCCCCTCAGTCTCCTGTTTCATCATAAGCCTTTGTAGCCCAATTGCACAACCCTAGGATATGTTACTATGCAAACAAAAAATACTGCACTTGCTATTTTTTATTTATTTTTTTTTTAGGTCCCATGCACTACATTTTTGTTTCAAAATGGTGTTAAAAAGATTTAAACGTATGCATGATCCAAAGTGACTTATTCCGCTGCGAACGCAATCTAACACTTGTATTTAATATTGCTTATTAACCACGGACTGAAATATATCAAATAAATCCTTTACGAGCCCATTTCTGTGCTAACTGTGCAAAAAAAAAAAAGGGATTCTTACCAATGAAGCTGATGGCTTCTGGGAAGAACTGCGAGAGATTCTGGCTCCAATGATCCGAGATGGGAATCTGTTTGTACTTGAACTCCCCGGCGTTCTCAAACATGTTGGGAAGATTGGGAGTCACGTTCAGGATGTACTTGATGCCAAATTCTTCCAGAATATCCAGGTTTGTGGAGTCCTTCGCACAGCCCAGATACAGATACGGCAGGATCTCCACAGGAAAAGAGGGCTGCGGGTTGGACAGAGGGCTTCCGTCTGAATCCGTAGCGCTGCTCGGATCTCGATCGATGTCTGATTCGATGTCCGAGGAGTCGGAGCTGATCCGGAGCCCTCCGAGCCCGAGGACCTGGGAGGTCGGTGAGCTGCTGCTGGAGGAGCCGTCCAGGTTTGTCTCACAGAGAGTTGGATAATCGGTTTGAAATTTACTAAAACCACCTGTGGGTTAAAAGAGAATTTTAGTTACCTTTAAAATCATTATAATATAATGTAACAACCTCCAATGGTTTATCCTTAGGAATTGTTTATGGTGCACTGACCAACATTTGCATTACCAAAGTTTTACTAAAAATATGGTATGCTTTAGTAAAATAAATCATGGTTTTAATATTGTAAAAAAAAATTTAATGTAATGATTATTACAATAGTTTTATTATAGTAAACCACTTACTATATAATTACTACATAAATATATATTGTGTATTGATTATCATTACTATCATATGTATCATAGCTAAACAGTGATCATAATAAATCTGTAGCTAGCTAACGTTACTATGGTTTTACTACACAAACACTATAGTTAAGTTAAACCATTGCTAATACATGTAATGCTAAACTCACTATAGTGAAACAATGTGCATTTACTATGTTTACTCTAGTGTTCAAATTAAATAATTTAGGGATTTAAAACAAACATACCCTCTAAATAGAAAGCCTTGTATCCTTCGTCCTTCATCCTCCTCAGCAGTAAACCCAACACCGATCCGCCGTCGATATTTTCATTCCACTCCCGGCTGTACTCGTCATACAACACGATCGTATCCGTCTTGCACCTCCGCGCGAACGTCTCCCTGTCCTCCCCGTTCGCGAGCAGTGACTTGACGGGTAAGTTGCCCTTCTTTAACCGCCGGAGCATGAGGCTCGGTATGGCCACGTTAATGGCCGTTTCGACGTGCGATGATTCATACATCTCCTGCGCTCGACAGTCCATAACCAGCAAACAGTCCTTGCGCGTCTGCAGTTGCTCCTTCAGCCACTCTACCGTCTTGCTTATAGCCATGACCGAATCAAACTGCACGGGTTTGAATTTGTCGAGCATTAGTGAAACAGCGTGCGACTGAAAATGCGGAGAAAACGCTGCGAGTACGCACTCAGGCCTGAAGCATCGAGGTGAGCTCGTACGAAACGATGCGAAAGTCTCTTCTGCTGCGTGTCGTTCGGCGACTGAAATCCTCGGGTTTTGGTTCGGGAGTCGACTCGCGCAGACTCGCTTCACTTCCACCTCATTCATGCAACGGCGCCGTGCGTTTATCAATGACTCACACTATAGCCAGTGAGCGCGCAACTGACGTTGAGTTGCAGTTATATAACCCCACTTTCTAAATGAGCAAAAATCGATTTAAAGATCCAGTCGAATGTCGATTTCACATAAGAAGCGCAAGTTTTTATTTCCTCTCGATATTTTTTGCAAGGGTACACCGTGTTCTCTTCTCTCGTCGTCTGTGATGTGCTCTCTGTCTCAGCAAGCTCGTGAATGGATACAAGCGCGAGGCGTTTCAATGGATACGTTATGTCGGTCAGCCAATCAGGAGACGATGGGCGGGCGTCGCCGTGGAAACGGGGCCGGATGGAACGGACTGTGTTGATGAATTGTTAATAAGTTTGTCATTCACAAAAACGGAAAGGAATTTCCGCTCCGGATCAGCGGAGTGCAAACAAACAGTAGAGAGGAGCAGCACGGGGAGGAAGGAGGAGTGTGTGACTGTGTGTGTATTTCAAGGAGGCTCTGTGTACCTCGTGCTCAGGTTACACACTTGAACCCACTTCAGCCGCATTTTTAGTTTCGACCAGCTACTATTTGTAGAATAAAATAAATGTATTTTACACATTTCCTGTCTGCTTTTCAGCTTCGTTACAATATTAAAATATCCATAAACAAGTAATAATAAGATATTTAAAAAATACATTACAATTATTTAGGATTTATTTAACATTTAAAATATTATTTAATATTTAAATAATACAATAACGATTGTTTAATGGCATTACATTTATTTTCATTTTTATGACTTTTTTTCTCTGATTATTTTGTTCTGCTAAACGATTGCCCTTCAATGGGAGGTGTGTCGCTCATTAAATGATCACCCCAATAAACACATAAATTGGCCCATCAAAATAGTTTAACACCACATGTGAATTGCAGTCCCCCATGTGACCTCCTCACCTCCTCCAGTAATTTCCTACTGTACTTAATGTCGTCTTGCATATCAACATACCATCTGTGCACGCTTTAAAAATAATCTCACAAATCCCCAAACAGCTGCAATGAATTCTTCATTTTCGCCCACAATTACTCAGATGTTTTGGTATAATATTTTACATTATATACAACTGCTATACATTTCAGCTATCAGTTAATTTTCTTGAAATAAACAGAGCAACGGGGAAATGTTTTATAGATTTGGTCAAGTATGTGCACTTAGAAATGCAAAAGTTGTGACAAACAAGTTACTCAAATGTCATCTGCGTGGAGTATCCAATTATATATATATAATTTATTTTTCCTCAATCATGTAATATTTACAGTGAATACATACAGTGATTGTATAAATAAAACCCACTATATGAATATATTATAACATGCAATGAACTGAACTAACGTAACAATAATAGCGACAAATTGTGTTTGATCATATATATGTTTACATTCACTTTAGTCAAAATGAATGTAGTAAGGCAACTTGATCAACATACAGTCATCTCGTCTCCTGTGTCATTTGGCACTGAAATGCCCTTTAATTGCTCATCAAGGCTCTCTCTCATCATTCACATGCACAACAATCACACAGGCCAAAGGTGTGTTCAGTTTCACCCGTTTAACATATGAAACCTAGCTCAGTACTAGATAATAGCCATTATCCTGTATCTTGTAAAAATCCTCCCAGGGAGTCCAAGTTGTATTCTCATTGTAATCCACTTTGGAAACTGCTTTACAACCTATAGAGAAATCATCTGGATGTGCTTTTGTCTTTGATAGAAATGCTCTCTCTATATTTATCAGGATGGCAGTGTGTCAGTATCTGACAGGAATTAAGATGATTGACTAATCTGTTCTTAGAAGTATAAGAGTCTTGAAACAGACATTTCCACACTGTAAAAAAACTTTGTTGCACTTAAACTTTAAGAATTTACAATTTATTTCAACTTTCTTGACTAGTAAGGAGCTGCTATAAATTATAAAAATTAAGTTTAATTAGCTTAAGTTACTTTATTTTTTTTATCATTTATAGCACCTCCTCACTAGTCAAGAAAGTTGAAATTATTTGTTATTTCAAGTTGATTAAACTAAAAAGTGTAAGTGCAACAAGTCATTTATACAGTGCACGACTTGGGCTCATATACTGTAAAAAGTTGGATCAACTTAAAAATGGTAACCCCTAAAAATTTGACTTTTTTCACTTTGGTGTTACCAATTGAAGTAATTTTATATTTTTTTTCACTTTAAAATTTTCACTTAAAGTTTATAAAAAAATTTTTTAGGTGTAAGTTTTTTATGTTTTTTTTTAAGTAGAGCAGCTTTCACTTTTTACAGTTTGTTTTTAAATGCACATTTTTTTACATATCTGTTGCACAAAGTTTGAAGTAAAAAAAATAATAATGAATGAGAATTACATTATTAATATATTATGTATTACCTCCTTGAGCTCTATGGCTGCTCTATTTACATTTGGCAGACATCATTATCCAAAGCAACTTGCAGTGCAATACATCTTAAACATTTTATATCACCATGTGTGTTGTTCCCTGGGCTTGGACCCATGACTTTTTGCTATGCTAACTCCACAATGCTCTTCACTGAGCTTTACAAGAGCACCTTACTCAGTTTACATTATTACTAACCGAGAATGAGTAAACATTAGGTCATCTGTGTATTAAAATCTCTCTTTTGCATTTGATTTTTAAATACAGTACAATAATTCTGGTACGTAGATTTTCCGATTTTTATCTCACTTCAACCGGATATAATTTCTCTTTCCTCAAAGTTCTGATAAGTTAAAGATCAAATCATGCTGCCTAAAAACATATTTCATAGTCTCTGTGGCTTCGCTACTCACGCAAGACCCAACAAGAGATATGCACTGAGGCTATACAGTCAAAAGTTTGACCATCCTTCAAATAGACACATGCGGGTCATCCGGCTCCTGCTAACTGATAACAGCTCAGACCTTGCTGATATTACCACAGCACAGATGATATCTGGTGTGTAAAAAAAAACACGGTACAAAACAGCCCTGTGGTTAAAAGATACAAATACTTCGTACATATTTTCATTTACCCAAATCTACGCAACGGACCATTTAGAATCATGTACAAATATTCAGGTCCAACAAGTTAAAAAGTCAGTGTTTTATCCAAATACATTCAAATGCCCGCATACACTTGAGGTTTAGGAAAACAAGTGACTTGACATCACACGGTTCTTTGGGAACGACCACGTGACAACCCCCTGCCTGCGACAACCCCTCCCAGTTCCTGGGTGTTTTGTAAGTTTGGCTGCTCACCAGGCCCTCCAGTCAGTGAGGTTTAAACAATGGCGGCTCCGCTTTTATCTGTCAGATCCATCGTGCGAGTCTCTGTCTTGCATCAGGCTCTTTGTTGACCCACCGACCACCAGCTTGCTTGTGCTACATGGCTCTGGGGATGGGCGTCCTGCGGTGCTCATGGGATAAAAGGTCAATTTGGTTGTACTGTGTATCACCAGGGTGTCTCTTTTCCTAAAGTAACCGCTGCCCCCACCTCCATTCCTATGATACACTGAAGCTTCCTGTCCACTGGATGTTTACTTCCTTTTCTTATTATTGTATGACTTTTGTGAGAGTTTATACAGAGGTTTGTGTGTCTGTGCACATTTGTGAACAGCTGGAGTTCAAAAAGTAAATAAATACTGCATCTAAAAAAGATTTGAACCGGGTAATAGTTATTGATCATTAATTTTTTGAACGTGCATTTCTGGATCATCCAAGTTAATATTCTTGTCTTAGGTGTGAAGCAGTTTTTACAATTACAATTTATAATGCAAACCAAACATTCATATACACATCAATAGCCAAGTCTTTATTTCAATCGCAAGCTTATACTCTTGGAGGAACAATAAATAGGTTTGCCTTAAGATAAGAGGAGGGACAAATTACAGGACACTCCTGGGAATCTAATAGAGGTTTCAAGACTGAGCTGGTTTTAGTGGTGCACAACAACACATCTCTTGATCAAAACAGGAAGCTACGAGTTTCGCCCGAAAACTGCAGTACACAAATAGCCAAGGCAGACCGTTAAACAGGGAAGTAAGGCGAGAAATTGTTCAGATACAACCGAGACCCCATTGTCTTCAGTCATCAACAAACCATTACGTCACAGAACCGCATTTTAATGCCATCAGTTTGTTTCACAGTAAATAATTCATGGTATAAATGGGTCAAGCCTCATACATATGGGCACACAGTCATGTGACTGTAGATGTCCAGGACACAATATCGATCAGGATGCGCACAGCTATAAAACCATTATCACCCAATAGGGTGTGCATTTTCTGTCCGCAATGAATCACAAAAGCCTACTGTGATGTCATAGTCAGGATCATTTTCACTATCTTGCTTCTCATTAACACCCTTCAAGACTTCATACAGGGGTTTTCATACTGTGGGCCGGGACCCACTTGGGGATCGCACAGTGGGATAAGGTGGGTCGTGCAAAATCCAATTAATGACTAGCAATGACAATGATTTTGATGATATACCATAAACAATTTTTGATATTTCAATTAAACGTACATTTCATTAATAAAATGCCAAGGAAAATAAAAAAACTACTCAGTTATAAAAGAGGTAAAATGTGTATTTTTCTCATATTTCCTTCACAAATATGTTGGTGGATCCCGGGATGGATGACACATATTCGAGTGGGTCGGAAATTGAACCACTGCTCTAGAAAAGCAGCTCTCAATTTTGGTATTTTTATCCAACATTTTCAAAACCGGAAATTACCAGTGTTGGGGAAAGTTACTTTTAAAAGTAATGCATTACAATATTAAGTTACTCCCCAAAAAATGCTTACGTACTTTTAAGCTACTTTTGCGTTACTTTTTCTTGGCTGAAGCTTGATCTCTTTCAGGCCTTGCAGGTGTTTTTATGACTGAAAAGTTCTGCATTCAGAAATTGCATATTTCATCCCCAAAAAAGGTCGAGCTCTGGCCTGCCATCTTAGTTTCTGACTCAAACTGTTCCCACACAGGCAAATACAAGAAATGTATTCACTCATGATTAAATTGTACTTATTTACTTTCTTGGATGTTGTTATAGCTCATCAAACATACGGGTCACATGACAGTAAAAACATGATGCATGTAGCATGCATATTGCATACACAATAAAAGGGGACATGTCATGAAAATCTGACTTTTTCCATGTTTAAGTGCTATAATTGGGTCCCCAGTGCTTCTATTGATCTAGAAAATGTGAAAAAGATCAACCCAGTAACTTAGTTTTGGTAAACCATTCTCTGCAAGCATGTGAAAAATAGATCATTGAAATTTGGCAGCCCTTGTGATGTCAGAAGGGGATAATACCCCCCTTAATCTGCACTATCCAACCACGGCACTGCCATTAAGTGCAGCGATCATTTACATTTAAAAGGACACACTCAAAAATGGCACATTTTTGCTCACACCTACAAAGTGACAATTTTAACAAGCTATAATAAATTATCTATACAGTATTTTGAGCTAAAACTTCACATACATACTTTGGGGACACCAAAAATGTATTTGATAAAATGTAAAAAAAAAGTCTTGTGAAATGCCCACTTTAACTGCTGATAAGTACACTCTTCGAAAAAAGGTACAAAAGTTGTCACTGGGACGGTACCTTTTTTAAAATATTGGTACCGCAAAGCTACACACTGGTACCTTTAGCCCAGACTATAGTCTGTTTCTTTACATGTACCCAAACGTATGCACACAGTCAAACGCAAAGCCCTGCAAAGTATAGTTTATTTGACTTCGGCCTACATATCTGTACCAAACTGGTACATATTATGAAAATAAAAAAAAATACCAACCCAGTGACAACATGTACAGTACATGTTTTCCCACGCATTTCGACATGATTTCCCATGCAGGAATTAAGAATCACCCCGCTCTAAAAAATCCATTTAAAATGTGCTTTGACATAAACAGATTGAGAACATCTCCTTCTCATTTAGTTTTTCCAACACGCGCCCTTCCTTCCACTGAGAGAGAGAGAGTGTTCTTATTTCAACACATTCTTGACGGATGACTTCGAGAGCTATTGAGAAAGACCCTTCTGCAAGGCATCATTCCAGACCCAGCTGTTTTCCTCAACCCCTTTAACAGAGGTCTTGCAGATCCAGAACTATGACAGGAATTTGTAAACAGAGGCAGACGGAGGCCCCGGGGTATCCTGGGTAATAGCGGAGAGAGGGGCGGGTAATTGAGGGAGAACAGGATGAAGGTTATTATGTGTTTGTATGGTGACTGAGGAGTTGATGGTGTGTAATTACAGTGTTGGCTGAAAGGGGAACACTTTATATCCTCTTGCAAGTCCTAGCAGCGACCTGTTAGTTTGTACTGAGGCGTAATGGAAAAGCAAATTGGGGGGCACATCTATTCGGTCTTTCAACTTGTACATCAGCACCTCAATGCTTTGTGAATAGGTCTCAAGTTATATAATGTACTTTTGATAAAGTAGTGTGTTTGTATGACTTTGCATACTATGAGTACTTGGATGATGAATAAAGTAACACTTTATGCCATCAATGAAAGGTGCATCATAGAGGAAGGGGCGGGGCTAAACAAATCTAAAGCTGTAATAAATACAGTGAATTTTAACATCATTTAACCAAAAATAAATAAATAAGTTTCATTATAAAAAATGACATATCTCTTAAAATATATTCAACTATTTCTCATAGACATAAATGAGATTAGATGGAGAACAAATGGAGGCATCACATTTTTTTTCCTGAGAAAAAGATCCAGATATCCTACAAATTTCTCTATTAAGAATTTCAGAAGAGATTTCAGCAATGTCACAAACTGATATGCTTGCAATCAGTCAATATTATTGAAGATTTCAGTGAAAACCCATCAAATCTGGTCTAATGTCCCAATTAAACCTATTGTTAAAATTGGACCCAGTGTACATCTGTGCATAAAACATTCTTATTAAAGGGATAGTTCACCCAAAAAACAAAAACCTGTATGAATTTCTTTTTTCTGATGAACACAAAAAAAGATATTTTGAGAAATGATGGTAAACACACAGTAGATCATTGACTTCCATAGTAGGAATAAAAAATATGATGGAATTTAATGGGTACTGTCAACTGTGTGCTTACCATCATTTATCAAAATATTTTCTTCATCATTTATCACAATACTTCCAAAATATTTTTTTCCAACTATAGAAGTCAATGGTCACTTACTGCTGTCAGTTTACCATCATTATTCAAAATATCTTCTTTTGTGTTTATCAGAAAAAAGAAATTCATACAGGTTTAGAACAACATGAGGATGAGAAAATGATGACAGAATTTTCATTTTAAAGTGAACGATCCCTTTAATGCCCTTTTAAGTACTGTGCTTTTAAAAAGGGTCATTTTCAAATGTGCCGGTAAACATTTCCCCAAGTCCAAACTCCTGCTAAAACGATGTGCGAAACTAAATTTCAGTTCCCAGCAAGCACTTTATTCCTGTCCTCACATCTGCACTGACAATAAAACAAAAGCGGCAAGGTTCATATTCAGCCTCACTTCACAAAGACATAAAAGCTGCCTGGAAAGCGGCTCACAAGGCCACCCACTAAGGCTGAGTCCGTCCAACGCATGCCCATTTTTAGCCAGGTAGGTTAGACTTGAAGCATTGCGTCAACCCTCGAACATTTTTTACAGCTTCTTTGGCAAGACATTGGCGCTATTCTAGACAGCTGTCAGGGATGGTCGATAAGCTGAGATACTCAAGCGGTACACCTGCGTCCTAGCCACCCCACTAGCATATTCAAAGTGTCTCTTTTATACCACTTCGAGGGGAGTCTCTCACAAAGGAGGTGTGAGGGTTCGAAAAGCTGGTGTGGTTACAAAATAATATCTGAGCGGCTTCGTTTTTCGAGGCCACCCAGCAGGTTATGGGTTTCAATAGAAACACTGATTTTTTTTGTTTAGCCCACTTTAGATCCCTTGAACTAGTTATTTAAGTGTCATTTTAATTTTGTCAAATAACCAAGTGATCTTTGGGGGCAGATGCACACTCGGTTTAGAGATGAGGGTTGCACCCCTCGCATTCTTCGACTGGCTCATATTTAATACATAGACTAAACAACTCTACTACTTAAATACAAGAGGGTTGGATCTCCAAGTTGAGTTTACACTTGGTTGTCTGAACCTGAACTGTATTATTCACATGCTAATGGGGCCCTGGGGCCTCAGATGGTCTGGGGCCTTTTGTTTAAAAGCCAGCGCAGTGGTCGTATTTATGACCATTTCTCAAATTCAGGGATGTAAATACTCACTATTTGGACATTACATCTTGCAGGGGTGACACGGGGCCTCACAAAACAATGATCCGTCATGGTATGAGTCTAGATTGGTTTAAATCCACCTGTACAGTAGTGCTTAAGAGCTTCTGGATGTCAGACAGTCAGTGGACTTGATGGATAACAGAAGCTGTGATAATTACAGAGATTGAAGTCGAGTGAGCCCCCACCACCTGCGGATGTCCGTGTCGCTTGTCAAAATCACTGTCAGCACGCGAGCGTGTGTTAAAGCTGTCGTGGTCTGACGGATGTCGGTTTAACAAGAGGAAGAGAACAGATGCAGACTAGAACATGTTTAGCTTACAAATGTGCTAAAGGAAAGATTTTGCAGGTTGTCTTTGTCACTTCAGCAAGTCTAACAAGAAAACACACTTTCTTTTTTGCATTATTTTATACACTGTAAAATAAGTTGGTTTAACTTAATAGAGTAAGTTACCTGGTTGTCTGAAAATTTTGAATTCATTTAACTTAGAAATATTAGTTGACAACAATTTTGGGACAAGTTGAATGAACTTAAAATTTTAAGGTAAACAGGTAACTTACTTTATTGAAGTTGAACCAACAAATCGTTTTTACAGTGTAGAAAGTAGGGGTGTAACGATTAACCGTGCAAATGCGTGTTTTCTCAATGAATGAATTTGAATGAATTACGGTGAAATCCAGGCACATCCGAACACCAGGAGGCGCTCCCGTGCAGAAACTACCTTTGTGCCACAGAAGAAGTAGCATTACAAATGTTATTCCAGGAAATGTCTACAGGAATATTTATATCACTGTTCTTTAAATTGTTTCAGGTATTTTCATGATAATAAAGAATATTCCAAATGATTTTGTTTAACAAGTGTTGCTTTTTTAAATGCACGTTATAAACGACTCCAACTCATAATGTTTTTAGATTGATAAGGACTTCCTACTAACCAAATGCCGTAATACAGGCACAAGCTGTGCATAAAACAAAGAATCGCAGCCTTGCGATTCAGAATCGATTTCAGACAGGCATTTTTAATGGGACACACGGTTGAATCGTTACATCCCTAGTAGAAAGACAACAAAATAATATTTTCTGGATCATTATTCTCTTCTGAACCACTCCACTGCTTGAAAAAAAATGGTCTTTGAAATTTAAGTCTAAAAAATGACGTGTTTTAACTTAAATTTTTCACCGACACTGTAAAAAAATCTTTGCTGCCTTAAAATTTAGAGATAACTAGAGATAAGTTGCTACAACTTATACAATATAGTTGAAAGAGAGAGCTGTAACAACTCATCTCTAGTCAAGATAAATAATAGTAAGTTGAAATGACTTGAAAATCTGAGTTGATTCAACAAAAAATTTAAGGCAGCAAAGTGAAAATTTAAGTTGGTCCAACTTTTCACTGTTTATACACAAAAAACAACAACAAACAAATATAAGACATATATATATACAAACATATATGAAATATAAGAAACACTGTAAAAAAAGATTAAGGCAACCAGGTAACTTACTTTTTAAAGTTAAACCAATAAATCTCTTTTTACAGTAGCCCAAATAAATTTTAAGTTGCTTACTCGAGAAATTATTTAGTGTGAAAATCACAATAAAAAACAATACATTATTGTACTAGCAAGCACCCGTCAAGTTCAGAGTAATTTTTGATGTAATTAGTTTCAACAAAAGTTTTTAGGAAACCAACTTTTTTAAACCAAAATTTTAAGTAAAGAATATTTATAAATTACAATTAGCCCAAACATAAAAGTTTACTTTTCATTTTATTTAATATTTAAGTGTATTGTACATAAAACTACTGTTTACCATAAGTATTGTTTACCATTTATTTTTTGTATACTGTATTTTAAACTTCTTTTAACCATTTAATTTTCACAGAAACAGATGTGACGCATGAAAATGTAAGACCACAGTGAAAGTGTGAAGAGACCGAGCTGAGGGCTGACTTTCACACAATTATTGCTTATATAACAAAGCAACACAGCACAAACACTACACTTCTGAACAATGGTAACCACAAAAAAATAAATATTTAATTTAAAAAGCAAACTCTTTTAAATCTCCAACATACATGCAAACTCATGCAAAGCATGCTGAGAACTGGAAAGCCTTCTCAACCAATCGTGTTAATTTAACTTTAAACTGAAGTAAATTTGCAGTGCCAGACTCTTTCTTAGCTTACCTTGCAAATTGAACTCATCACAACCACCAAAAGTTTGTAATTATTTGCAGCATTTTTTGCAATGAGGCTGTGGTATTGTAAAGTAATACCTGTAGATATTTTTTTTTGAGTTAGCAAAGTTCTTTGACTCATATTATTTGAGTTTGTGGAACTTTAAATGGTGAACTCGTTGAAAACACATAAAACCTTTAAGTTTATTAATTTTTTTACAGGTTTGAGTACAGTTTTCTTATTTTAAATGAGTGCACTGTACTGTTTGGGTTTACAGTGCGGTAATCATTATTTTATGGAAAAACTTACATATTTTATGTGGAGGCAAGGCAATTTCATATGAAATTGTACAATCTGAATCATACAAGAACGTAATATCCAAAAGAAAGCAATAAACACATGAAATTCCACCTCTAACCCCAACATCACTTACGAGGAAAGCACGTTGTACTAAAAAGTACAAATTAGATGGTTGATTCATAATCGTACAATCTCGTAAATTTATTATGTACGCATTGTCATGAGATTGTGTTGGTTATTTAAACTAAATACACATAGTATAATTTTTGTCAACCTATACTCAAACCTAAACATTGACACTACAAATGCTGCGTTATTTCAGATCCAATGTGGGGTTAAAAAAACAGAACATGTTTATATTTGACCCAAAAATGGGTTGAAACAACCAGCATGTTGGGTAAAAACCCAGCATTGGTTAAATTCCAACCCATTGTGTTGGGTTCGTCCATCCTTTTAACTAAATTTACAAAATGTTTAAGCATTTTTGCATCAGCTCATTCACTCTTACATAAAAGATGGCACAAAAGTTGACACTGGTGCAGGACCTTTTTAAAAAGTAAACTTTTGTACCTAAATGGTACATTTTAGGTACTTATTTAAAGGTACCGTCTCAGTAAAAACTTTTGTATCATTATTTCTTAGACTGTTTAAGCATTGTTTTTTGCTTAAAACCAAGCACCGTCAGTGTTTTTATTTGAGGGTTCACTGTTGAATCTGTATGCAAAATAAAGCTCCCATCATAAATACGTAATAACCAACACAGAAAACTCTACAAGAGCCCAACAACATAAACAATCCTTCGGTTAATCCCACCACAAATCTTCAGACAGAGAGCTTTCTGCTTAAATGACGTACAGTGACGTACTGTTGCCAGCTTCCCGGCTAAACGTTTGCGTCCGAAACACAGTCATCCTATCATCCAGGCGGACCGCCAACGGAGTCTCGTGCGCAACAGCACCTTAAAGGATTAGGAAATGCTTCTTAACCTGCTTTACACTGGTTAACCAAAAGTGACGGCCACTTCCATAACGGATAATGGGGCTGACTAGATTGCACTGAAAATGTTACAAACATTAAGAAGCATTCAAACTTAAAATCAGGAATAAATCTTTAATATTTTCATTCACGTCACTGAAATCAATCTGCCTTAACCAGTTTAGTTATAAAAGTAGGCATTGCACTGCCAGACTGATTTGTTTTTTTAAAGCCCAACAGGATGTGGATTTGTAAGAGTTAAGCAATTTTGTTTCTGTGAACAAAAAAATAGAACATGGTCACATTGTTCTAGTATACTTATCATTCATTCCCACAATTCATTAACCTCTGGTTTCTCTGTAAACTAATTCTTATAACAAGTACAAGCAGGACCTAACACGCATATCCCTCTCCAGTTAAACAACACAAGATGAAGACACCAGATGCAAATGTTTAGCTTTCTTCACTAATCTTGTTTCTTTCCTATCCACTCATCATCGCTCCCTCGTTCTAAGAGACGGTGGGTGACAGATGGGTTCGGGACATCCGGCCGAGAGTCGGGATTTAAGGAAGCAGCTAATCTAAAACCAAAACAGCAGTTGGCAGGTACCACCCCACCACCCCACCCATGAGAAGCTGAGTGATTAGAGGCGTCCAGAATGGCCGAGAGCACCTGGAGAGGATTAGAGACAAGAACACACACCTACATAAAGCACTCTGTTCTCTAGGCCACTGCTTTGTTGGCACTTTTTGGGATTAGCGGCGACTTCCCATAACACACCTGAACATCAGCGTGGGACTGATGACCATTCGCTTACATAAAGGCTTACAGACAGGAAGATATGATGACATAAGTGGACTAAGCGTGTATTATCCTTCCTATGTGTCATAAAAATGAAGTAACCCGAAGTCTGAAACATGGTTATTGCATTATGCAATGAGTGGAGGATCTGATAAGACTAAGTGGTTTGAGAAAAAAAAAAAATGTTAATTAATTTTATGAAGCTTGCATGATGTTGAATGTGGTATAACAAAAAGATTTATCAGTCTGATCAACAATATTTATCATTTAAATAAATTAATTTAACATCTACAATGGCAACCCGCATACAGCGTGTAAAATAAGTATTGCACACGTCACCATTTTTTTGTAAATATATTTTAATATTAATTTATGGACATCTATGGTTTGATTTCTTTGAATGTGTGGATAGCATGGATTATTACCAAAATGTAATGTCAATAGCACCTTTAAGGCCAATGTATGGTCCATTTATTACATGTACAAGAGGAGTCGCATGGGCAGATATTTGATGCATTGCATTTTGTCGCAATGTACATGCGTCGAAAGTCTGCGTATGCCTACGAGTCAAATAATCTATGCTTTGCCAGGCTGTGCGTTCGATTGTGCGTGTACATTCGTGTACACATAAAAAACAGAGCTATAAAAATATGAGAAACGTGTTCAATACTTATTTTACCCGATATAAAAAATACAACACTATGCTATTTCAATTCAATAAAATTTTATTTATATAGCGTTTTCACAATTGGTAATTGTTTCAAATAGTACTATAGTATTTATTATAATAAACTGTATTGATAGTAACTTCTTTATATTATAGCATTAGTATACTAGTACTGTATATGGTAGTATATACCGTGGTTTCTAGGAACAATTTACAATAATAAATAAGTAGGGGTACTCAATTAGTTTTTTCCGTATTGTTTTTATGCTGCCAAAGACGATCTCCCGCAAATTTATAGAAATGTATAATGTTTTTCCAAAGAGTTATTGATGAACGAGTGTTTTGGTGGCATGTAAGTAAATTTTTTCATCATATGTTTTTTTTGTTTATGAGTTGAGTGTGTAAGATACCAAAACCAATGCTATGTTACCTTAATCAGTGTCTTGTTGACTAAAACACAGCATCGTTTGAAATATGTCTGCAGCTCTTAGCAACTTTTTGGTGGGCTTGAAAATATTTTGACCCAGCGGGGTTAACTGTAACGCTGTGTTACAACTAACCCCTCAGCACTTACAATATGAAAACCGCTAACGTTAGCGTAATTCTTGCCGTTGTTTTAAATAGGCTACACATTAATGATTTCTGGCTGCCACTCATAAATGGGCCTGTTTTATCAAAAATCTTGTTTAAAATGTATTTTTGTTCATATCTTTAATATTGATTGAATAAGGTCATATCACAGATTAAAATCATAATGAAATTAATGGCTAAAATCAGACTTTGATGCTCTTTATCTCAGAATTTGATTTTAAAATTGTAGTATGTTTTTTACAGACTGGGTCACAAATAAATTGTGCTGCTTTTCTCACATATTTAGACATGTGTATCCATTTACAATTGAACTATGGTTAGATGAGGGATGAATAGTGTAAATACCCATCTATTAAAGGCAAATATATAAAAGCAATATGCAATATCTAGTATCTAGACAAAATAGTATTGAAACATATTAAGTGTTACAACTAACCCCCTGCCTGTAATAATTAACCCCACCTATGGGGTAAGTTTTAACGTTTGCACTTCTGTCTTGTTTGGTGTAATTTTCCAAGAATGGTAAGTAATAGAAAAAAAACTTCAAATGGTCATTTGTAGCAGACATGTGTATATTGCTTGTGCAAAAATATAATAAATCAAACTCAAGTATTTTTTTGATTGAATGATTGAGCCAAAACCAAAAAGCGTATTGCATTTTTCATGTGGAAAACCTTAAAAAACTCTTCATTTTAGAGAATTGTTTCTAAACGCATTATAAATGTTAGAAATGTATGGATGAAACGCGTCACAAAGACTGAACTGTGTAGTACTGAATTGTGGAGTTATGAGGTGTACATCGTGTTCCCCACTCTAGATTACTTGTGGGATTTCAAATGGATTTTTCACTTGAGTTTAGGGCTGTAACAATTAATCTGTCATATGTGCATTTTCTCAATTAATGAATTTTAACGAATTACCTGTTAGTAAAGTAAAAAATCATATTTTGTAATATCTGTAAAAGATATCTAAAAAGAAAATGAGGTCTATTATACTCTGTAAAAAGTCAAAAGTTGGGTCAACTTAAAAAAGTACCTCAATTGGTAACACCTAAAAATATAATTATAAAAAAAACTTAAAATTTCACTTTAGGAGAATAAATTAAGTTGAAACAACTTTATTTTTTAGGTGTTACAAATTGAAGTAATGTTTTAAGTTGATCCAACAGTTTACACACACACACACACACACACACAGTAGTGTACCTGCCAATTCTCAAAGAAGATCCTCATGGGAACAGACTGGAAGTCTTGCTTAGAGGAAAGCCATCGGGAATGGGATTAGGATGAGCATGGATTCTTGAGCGGCACATGACTGAGGTGGCACATGGATGAAAGAGACTGGAGTCAATGACGTGGACACATACACAATGTTGCATATGTCTGGAGATAAACCGAGTTAACTGTTTAGTTTGATATAAGTGACCCTGTCTGTGAAATCCAGGTTTAAGTGTTAATCTCAAAATAAGATTAGGAGCATCAAAGTTTGATTTCAATCATCAATTTTACTTTCATTTTAATCGTTGAAATGACCCTACTCAGTCAATAATAATGATATCAAGGTTATATTTAAGTTAAGGATTACCAAAATATGCTTTACATACCTTACCCTCAAGTCTTGAATGTTCCTATCAGTGTTCCAAACAAGAAAGGTCATGCAGGCCTGGAACAACATGAAGGTAAATAAATTGGCAGCATTTTCATTTTGGGTGAACTATTCCTTAAATCATTTGCATCAACTGTACTATTTTGTCTATTGACTTCGGTTCTCATAATATTTAAATATCTGAGATTAAAGATATTATCAATTTGCCAAAAGGAAGGTCTTGATTTACAATTTTTAACAAGATGGGCACAGATCAAACAGGGATAAAAACTGTATCATCCAGTATTCCATACAATAACAGCTCTATTCAAGATTTTGTGTTCTTAGTCCTTACAATGGTTATAATTCACACCAAATAGTCTTTCCCACAGGAAGCTTTGTTCCTCTTTTCTACAGTACAAACAAAGTAAATAACATCTGACAAGGTCAGATTTCTCAAACAGGTTGTGGGCAGACAGGACGGATGTTCTTGCTTTTGCAATGACCCCTGGCAGTACGTTCCATGGAAAGGACCGATCCCGTGTGTGAAAGGTGGGAAGTTCCGTATGGTCTTATCAGCAGCAGGGACAGTCTGTTCCCACATTTCCTCTTCCAGCTGAATGGACTAGAGAAAGAAAAAAACACATTTCTTTGAAAACCGGAAGTTTATGAGACTTTACAGGAAATGGCCATTTTTTCAAAACATTGGAAATGTAAGCATAACAAAGAAAAAATAAAGTGCAAGTCGAAATGTGTGTTTTAAACGTTAAGAGAGAGAATAAATGTTATTTTAATGCTAATCTGACAAACTGTAAGTTTGGAAAATGAGTTGGGAATCAAACATTATGACAAATTGTGCAAAGTCTCACAAACATTTAGATACGCAAGTATCCATTTTAAAGACATTTTTGGCAAGTCACAAAATTAAGCATTCAAACCACAAAAAATGCTTGTTAAAGGACCTTTCAAGGACTTTTCAGATCCAATACCCTCAAATTCAAGGACTAAACTGCGGTGACACTTTGGGGACGCCTCCAGGGGTAAGTGCGTCTGAATGTGTATATCAAATTCAACCAATGGTGAGGCTTAACGACAAAGACAGGGTGACGTGGGAGCCAGGAAGTATATCGCTATCTGAAATATTGCCAAAGACGGCATTACAGGGACGCAGGAAGTACGGCAGATGAGACGCAGCGACTCGTTCCCTTCTCAGGGAACAACAGTTACATACGTAACCAGAGACGTTTTTATGTGTATTCAAAAAATTTATTTTGGTATGAATCAACATTCGCATACAGAAGATATAAGCATTTAAAGCGAAAATTTTATGATATTATCCTACACTACACAGGGAATAATATGGATTTTTTCCAGAAAACTTCTTGCATAGAATAGATTCAAGCACTTTCAATGACCTGTATCTATGTATGTATATTTTTTTTTAAAAACTAACAAGGGCCTTGAATGTTTTCCCCCAGATTCACAAACTTTCAAGGATTTCAAGGACCCTGAAAATATAGAAATGCAAGCTAATGGTTGGGTATGTCAAATTTTAACAACCCAGCATTTTTAAGTGTATTCAATTGTATGAATACATGGTTTACATTTATGTTGCTGGAGTTTTGCCATGCTTTTACCACCCATGCGTCAATCCTAGGTGAATACCGAGACAAAAAAATTTAAAACAACAAAAACACAGACACAACAGTATGTAAAAGATCATCCATCACCAACTAACTTTAATCTAGAATGCAAACAATCCACAACAACAAAAAGGCAATTTGGTATAAAACAAAAACAAATACTTTATCTTTTCATATTCCTGTAAGATTTTATTAAGTGCAGCTGTTGTGATCAACACACCTTTGTGTCCTTTGAACTTGACATCTCTGTTCAGCGCACACACATCAGGTTCCCTGTGTTATTCAATCAAAGAAAACTACAAAATACTCGGGGGTCAAAGGATTTGCTACGGGCCGTGCAAGTGTTTGACTTCAAAAGGTGCTGGGTTTAAAAAAAACACAGCTTGAGATAACAGCATGGGGGGGTTAGTAGACAGGAAGGACTTGTTTCAAGTACATGCAGAGAGGGTGTTAGGGGAAAATCTAAAGAGGAAAATTAATGGGTGGGATGTGGTAGGGGGCATTAGCTTGTACACCTTTTAAAATACCTCTCCTAAGGTCATTTTAACTAGTTCATGTTAACCAGAGCAATGAGTGCAACTGAATGTTCATTATTCATCTTCTCCTAATTTCCATTGCAAATCTCTAGAATAAAAATGCAGCGCAAATCCTCAAGCCTGCAGTCATTCATATTCATTTTTGACAATGGTTTAACTATTACTTTAATGATTAGAAATAAAATAATAGAACACATTTATTTAATTGGAAAAAATATGTGACCCTGGACCACAAAACCAGGCTTAAGTAGCACAGGTATATTTGTAGCAATAGTCAAAAATACACTGTATGGATCAAAATGATATATTTTTCTTTTATGCCAAAAATCTTTAAGATATTATGTAAAGAGCATGTTTCATGAAGATATTTAGTAAATTTCCTTCCGTAAATAAATCAAAACTTTTTTTTTTGAGTGGATGCAGTGCTAAGGACTTCGTTGCAGGCGATTTTCTCAATATTTTTTGCACCCTCAGATTCCAGATTTTCAAATAGTTGTATCTCGGCCAAATATTGTCCTATCATATAAACCACACTTCAATAGATTATTTATTCAGCATGATGTACACATCTTAATTGAATAAATATACCCTTGCGACTTTGTGGGCTCGGGTCACATCAACAAAAACGTTAGGTATGACTGTTTGATCATGATTTTTTTTGTGTAGCAAACCTGACATGCAACATTCAACACTCATACTTACAAATTAAAGTGCTTTGATGAGTTCTTGACTGTGATGCAACAAAAAAAAAAAACACATTGATGTCCACATACACCTCCAAGTCAAAGGTTCTTAATGTGCATTTATTTCATTGCTAAAAATCAACGTTATTTTGTGTAATTGGTATAATACAATGTGTTTGTGTGGTTTATGGTTAAAAAACACATTATTTTCCATACACCGTACATTAAAACACAATATTTTCCATACACCGTACATTTTTGTAGCTCCAGATTTCATTATCTTCCTGAAATGCATGGATTTGAAAAGTGCTGTGTCCCTGATTGGCCAGCTAATCTGTACGTTGTGATTGGTCTGAATACCTCTGACATCAGCCGGAGTCCGAAACGGTAGGAATTATGATAATGTCGGTCTTCTCTACATCACCAATCCCAGGAAGTAAACTGTTGCCTACAATCCGTGTGTTTGTTGTAGTCCAAGAAAAGAGATTTACATTGGAGACAATAACTCGGGTCATTGTTTATTTTGGGGTTTGTACCTTTTGCATATCGTTAACATGTAACAATACACACTTACACACCAAAGGAATAATATTTAAAGGAATAATTCAAAGAAAATGGAAAATTACTCTATAATTGACCTTAATGCAATCCTAGGTGTGTATGACATAATTTATTAAGCCAAACACATCTAGTGTTATATTAACTCTTTCACCACCATTGACGAGATATCTCGTCAATTAAGAGAAAACGCTTCCCCACCGATGACGAGATTTTCCGTCTTTCCGCAATACCGCTATTATCCACAACTTTTTAAACCCGGAAGTATTGCCCTATGGCAAGCGGCTGCATTTCCGTGTCTGTTTTAAAGATCGCTCTGAATGGGATCTCTATGAAAAGTCCGTCACAAAAATTGAATTATCTCTGCTTTTTGCTCAAAATATGGTGTTTTTGCAGAAACCTACCCATATTCAAAAGCTGATTGCAAAAGAACAACTGAAGGTAGGATGAAACGTTATTTTTTTGTTTGAAAGCAGAGGGTCGGTTCTTTCATTTGGTATATTGTATGTTTATATATTTAAAGAAGAACATTTTCTGGAAGGCATTAAACTTTGGTGAAAATCATGAAAAACGCTGGCGCTGGCTGGCAACTTTTTTTAAAAACGCTGGCGGTGAAAGAGTTAAATAATATCAAAAAACAAAAAATATTAAATAATATCCTGCAAGTGTTACGCATGGCTTTAAAACAAAGGCTACTATTCATTGACATTTTAAAAAGCTAGGGAGAGGCAAGATGCTCGCAATTGTGTTGAGGGCGTGGCCATGCTCAGTGGCTCCAGTACGCCATTGAACCGCTGTTTTAGCCCCGCCCAAATAATCCTGAAACAGAAATGTGGAAAACTGGTGTATTGGGGCGTACGTACCAGAAGCGAATTAAAGTATTTGCGCGAATAGTCAATGCAAAGACGGGAATAGAGGGAAATATGTGGGACAATGTGAATGACGCAAATTGGGTGGTGCAAAAACACGTGCTATTGCCTCAAATGTGTCTTCCACACAAGTTGAAAATATTCATCTCAAGCGAAAAATCTGCATGAAACCCAATTAAATCCACAAAGTTTAGTGTGTACACCCCATGATGTCACAATACAGTACTACACATTTCAGACTTTGTAACACGGTTCATCAAAACATTTCTAACATTTATAATGTGTTTAGAAACAATTATTTAAAGGGGCCATTGCATGAAAATCTGACTTTTCCATGTTTAAGTGTTATGATTAGGTCCCCAGTGCTTTTATCAACCTAGAAAATGCAAAAAGATCAACCCAGTAACTTAGTTTTGGTAAACCATTCTCTGCAAGCATATAAAAAAATTGGTTGTTAAAATTTGGCTCTCCTTATGATGTCATAAGTAGCTCTTATTATAATAATCCTGCCCCTTCATCTGCACTATCCAACCACGGCACAGCCATTTAGTGCAGAGAAAAAGAGAGAGATAGAAAATAATTGACAGCAAAATTGAGTTTCAATTTCGACAAACCACCATCATTGTGATCAGTGTTTGCACTTCATCATCTCATTTGCATTTTAAAGGACACACCCAAAACGGCAAATTTTTGCGCACACCTACAAAGTGCCAGTTTGAACATGCTATAATAAATTATTTATATGGTATTTTGAGCTAAAACTTCACATATGTGCTCTGGGGACACCAAAGATTTATTTGACATCTTAAAAAAGTCTTGTGACATGGCCCCTTTAAAAGTTCTTAACCGAAAAACAACATTGTAGGAAGCTTAAATTTTAACAGTGTATTTAGTCCAAAAATTAATTGCTATGAGCTCATGAAACTGCATAGTATAATTTTTATCTATTTATTTTTTAAATAAGAGCTTTTTCAAAACTGTCCATGCTAGGTTGAAATGCATGTTGGTTGGAATAACTTTGTGAAAACACCTGGGTTTGGGAAACACCCCACACTATGAACCAGGTGCGTGATTTACATCCAAACAGAAACAGGTTTTAAAGGCCTTCATGCTTGCCGAGATCACACGCACAGATCTTCAGATAAGTGCATGAGGGTTAATTCACAAGATCAGATCGAGTGCATAAGCAATCAACCCGGTCCCGCAGTTCTGTATGCATTTACGCATAGATTCCACTTCAGTTAGAAGACACCAGACCGCAACAGGTGTACAAGCTTTCCTCCTCAAACCATCTATATTTGTTCAACTGGAAAATCTCTAAGCAAACGTTCCCCAAAATAAACACACTCCACGCAGGTGTCACTGCAGAACACAGGCGGCCTGTTTTTATGCATCTCCACCCCTTCTGTACTCTCTCACCCTATCTTTATGTGTTCTTCCCTAGGGCAGAAGTTCACAGGGAATTTCCTCTCAATTCTCTGATTCAATGCCAACCAGACCTGGCTAATAGCAGGAAGAGCAAGTCCTCTGATGTCTGCGGAGGGAGGTAAAAGATAATGTTTACCTTCCCTTCGCCTCACAAGCAGGCAAACGCTTTACCATATGCGGGCCTCGCAAGAACATGTGTGTGCATAGCTTTTACACAGGCACACATGCATACTTTTCTATTATTTGCTCTTTGTTCATCGATTTACGAGCTGTGAACCCGGTGTCATACCGACATTCGTTGCTCCAGAAAGACCTCTTCAGAGAGAGGTCGCAGACGCACCTGCTGTCTGTGTGAGCGCACGCTAGAGGAAGTGGTTAGACATGTTTGGCTGCAGCAGTCACATGCTAAATGTTTATGCTTAAAAGGTAAACACCACCATTTTTCAATATTTTCCTATGTTTTTACCTCAACTTACGAATTAATGCATACCTTTTATTCAATGCGTGCACTTTTAATCTTTGTACAATGCCTCGTAAATGTGTTAGCATTTAGCCTAGCCCCATTCATTCCTTAGGATCCAAACAGGGATGAATTTAGAAGCCACCAAACACTTCCATGTTTTCTCTATTTAAAGACTGTTACATGAGTAAGTATGGTGGCACAAAATAAAACTTTTCTTTGGAGCCATAGGAATGAATGGGGCTAGGCTAAATGCTAACACATTCAAGAAGCGCTGTACAAAGATTAAAAGTGCACGCATTGCAAAAAGATAGGTATGTATTAATTAGTCTAAGTTGAGGTAAGAACATAGTAAAATATTGAAAAACTGTGGTGTCTTCCTTTAAGGAAACCTGTATTACATGCATTATAACATTTTTTTACTCAATATTTAATATTGGGTACCTCAAGTAACTAACTATGAGGTTCAATAACACTCAAGATACCATCTTGAAAGTAAGCTGCCTGTTTTGTTGCCCACCTAAATGGTATAATGTTCCAATTTTCATTGTTCATGTATGTGGGTTTTCATACAAGAATGTGGTCTACAGCATCACAGAGCTGCAGTGTGCAAGAGATTTGGTACCCTAAGCGTACAACCGCTGCCGGGCCATCTGCCGATTGGCTCCCTGTTTCCGTCTGACCTCCACCCAGAGGAAAGCCACAAGGCTGCGGCTGAGTGAGAGTATCTGTAAACAAGGCTGTGAAGACACATAGTCGGACACACACAAACCATTCATGCTGCCTGGGACACAAACACACCGGAGGCATGAGTTAGATTGCAATGCATTCATAATGGCCTTTATTTATATACATAATGCATGTGATGCAGGAGACACGAACAAACAAAACTGGATAGATTATAAAATGCGCTTGTGTGTGTATAAAAAAAAATCTCTTTCCTGATATGTCTTCAGTGTAACCATCCATGCCGCTGTCAAAATAAGTACTGAGATATTGTCTTAGCTGCAGCTGTCCTCACAAGGCCTTTTTTGGCAGTGGGGGTGGGTGAGATTGTTGTGAGTCCCCCTCGTCATCCTGCTCTTTCCTGTTCAAAATGTCCTCATTTGGAATGGCACAGCTGGATGTCTTTAAGCTAGCTTAAAGTGAGCACAAAAAGAAAAGGTATTTGGTGTCCCCCCTCCTCTGCAGACCAAAGGGGTCACCATTGAAACGAGGACCACCGTGGCTGGGGTGTACCTCACACAGATGGTCCCTCGGCTTCCCTCTCCTCATCGGATCGGTCCGCTTGTTGACTCTGCCGCAAAGAAAGGGTCTGGTTGTCCAGGCACATCCTCAGTTTGTCTTCAGTCAGCGTCAGGCGCTCCTCGAGGACGGCAACGGTCTGAGAGACAAAAAAAAAAGATGACAAAAAAAAAAGATGATTTAAACAAGGTTCAGATTTTACTAAGAGACACCTGGTTGCCTTGTACTGTAGACTATTAGAAAATATTAGTGATGAACGATACTGAAATTTCTGGATGCACTTGGCTGTAAACAGAAAACGACTATTTAAAGGGATTTAAAATGAAAATAATGTCATTAATGACTCACCCTCATGTCGTTCCAAACTCGTAAGACCTCCGTTCATCTTCGGAACACAGTTTAAGATTTTATATTTATTATATTATAAATTATATATATTAAGTTTTATATTTAGTCCGAGAGCTTGTTGACCCTTCATTGAAAATCTATATACGGTATAATGTCCAGAAAGGTAATAAAAACATCATCAAAGTAGTCCATGTGACATCAGTGGGTCAGTTAGAATGTGTTGAAGCATTGAAAATACATTTTGGTCCAAAAATAACAAAAATTACGACTTTATTCAGCATTGTCTTCTCTTCTGCGTCTGTTGTGAAGCGCATGCATGAGACTAAAGTCATGTGACTGAAGTGACACGGATGATGTTTAATCCTCAGACATGTTTGCGAAGTTTTTCCAAACTTACAGCGTTGGTCTCCCTCACACTGTAAACGAGGCCCGGGCGCACAAAAAACAGCTGGGGCGCACCAGATAACACGTCATCCACGTCACTGCAGTCATGTGACTTTAGTCTCGGGCATACGCTTCACAACAGATGCGGAAGAGAAGACAATGTCGAATAAAGTCGTAATTTTTATTTTTGGACCAAAATGTATTTTCGATGCTTCAACACATTCTAACTGACACACTGATGTCGCATGGACTACTTTGATGATGTTTTTATTACCTTTCTGGACATGGACAGTATATCGTACGTAGATTTTCAATGGAGGGTCGACAAGCTCTCGGACTAAATCTAAAACATCTTAAACTGTGTTTCGAAGATGAACATAGGTCTTACGAATTTAGAACGACATGAGGGTGAACTATCCCTTTAAAAAGGTTTTTTTGTAATTGTATTGAAAGCTGAGAAGCGGAGCTCCATTTATTTTCATAACATTTGCTTTTCTTTCAGCCAAAAATCGATTTGTCGAAATCTAAATTTCAGTGCATCTCTTCAAAAAATGTTAAGCTTGTGTATTTTTACCAACCCAAATAGTTACAAAAAAGACGACCATCAAGCTTATCAACATGCAAGAAGTTCTGTATTAACTCCATTTCCAGGTATGCTACCAATTTTCCCGCAAGGTCGTTCAAATTAAATGCCTGAAACTATTGCATGAAGAAAAATATTGGGAAAGAAGATTAAGATGACCTTAAGTAGCTCACCTGGGTCAAAATGTCCAACTGCTGTACAATGTTCTCAAGAGTTCTGGTGAGGTTAGGTGGGACGCCAGAGCGCTCCTCTAATGGGGTCGTCGTGCCATGTGCAAATCCAATTTCATCTTCTCCGCTCTCCTCTCGTCTGTAATGCGAACGAGTCTGAGCTGGACCCGAGCTGGTACCCGAGCTAGGTTGATCTCTGTAGCTTGGTGTTACATTGTGATGGCCTTGTACATCCTGAGCAATGAGAAAGTGGTAGGAAAGTCAAAATATGCTTATTTTTACATTCACAATAATGTTCACCCAAACATTAAATTGTGTCATTTTCTGCTGATTGTACAATAATACATCTTAACAAAACATCACAGAGTCTGTCAATGGGCCCTTGACCATCCCGACAACCGTAATCCAGATTCAACCCACAGACACAGAGAGGAGGGGAGGGTCATAGATTCCTGCCCTAATGCAGGAAGAAAATCGATTGCAGCCCCTCGCTTCCTGTGCAGCGATTTGACTTCAAAGCTTGGGACTGGGAGACAACATCACGGCCCGTAAGGAGGGGAGGAGGTGAACAAAGCTGTCAGTGTATGGAAGGCCCAGTTCTGGGGTCCTCCGGCACCCACCAACAACATCTGGGCAACATCTGCTAGCCTCATTTACACGCTTCAAGCTCACGCTACACGCTCCATACTTTATATCTTCTTCCGCTGATGCTTTCTTTCTTTCCTTCTTTTTACTCAAAGCTTTCACGAGCATAGGAAATCCATGAGATCATGCAGAGGATTATGGATCGGGCTCAACTGTCAATCAAATGATCTTCTGTGTGGCCACATTTGAGTAGTTAGAAAACGTGCAAAGCGGGATTTGGAAAATATATCGCCTGTGCTAGCACTGCAACACGTTTTTGGATGTAAATTGGTGGAAAGGTGCGAATCTGTATGTATGGGAGGTGTAAAGGTTCAGAAATGTCACATCGTTGGTATCCGCTAGCGTATAGAAAAGCTAAGCAAAGGTCACATTTGACCGTGTGTGATACTGAGCTCAGGTTTGTGTTTCTGTAGTGACCTCTTCACCAGTTTCCATGACAACAAGGGGTTGCAAATTTGAAAGTTACAACCACATTGCACTACCTTGTTACAGTACAAATAACAGGTTAAAAAGTATACATTTAAATAAGTCCTGGCTAGTTTTAAGTTCTCTACTAAATTAAGAAAAAATTATTTGGTACCTTATTAACAACGGTTGTGTACAGTCAAATACAGTGTGTGCACTTAGTTCAATGAGTTTGAAGTGGGCACCGGTGTGCCATTACAATTTCAACATATTCATTCAGCTTCGAGGCCAGACCAATGGTCTTTATGCGAGTCCGGCTATAATTTATGTCAACAAGATTGCTGGCCGCTAAACAGGTACTTCTACGGGCCATTGGGAATATTTATGAGCACACAACACAGAAAAAGCCCAAACTACCCCTTGAAATATCACTCAGTTTTTCATTGAACACTCGGGAAATAGGGCATAATGATCAGATACTTGAAAAGATCAGAGCAAGTCGTGTGCACTTATACACTCATTGAGAAAAATATCTCTTTAATTTGGCTCTTTTAACATTATCTGAGTGATATGTCCCAATAAAGTCACATACAGAGGCAGAACATATGTGTTTCACCAAGAATAGAAATTGGGTTATCATTTAAATGTAAAAAAAATCATATTTTCCATTCTAGCAGTCGTGATATACTTCCCCCTAACTTTTAACATACCGTTGACTGATCTAATCTTGTGATGGGGAAAATATTTCCTTGTCACACCATGATTGCATGTAATGGCATTAAAGTGAGCCCTTCCAGTACAAGGAAGTCTTTATTGAAATCAAAGGAGGCATGAACTCTTTTGACCTGCTAGGCCTCTCATAGCCCCATCCTTTGCTAATATGTCAATTTTGAACTCTCTCTCTTTATTCTTTAAAAGTGTTTTTGAAGATCAGAGCCTGGTTCCGCTGTGTGAAGACTACTAAAGGCTGGCTAATGGGGTTTAAGCTAGTATCTGGCTGCGGTCGCTGGACCGATTGAGTTTCATATTACTGCGCTTCCTGCAGTATATTCACAGGCAATCATATCATGTTAGGTAGCTTATTTTCACTTACTTCAGCTCTATGTTCTTGAGACTTATTATTTTGAGATCTGGGAGATAAATGGAGAAAAAAATTGCTCTAAAAATGTGTTAATAGGCTATTTTACACTGCTATTGTAGCTATTATTACATTACATTATCTATACACAATAAAATACCCTATATTCAATAAGAAAACTATAGTATATATGCAAGGGATAATGTATAGGCAGCCGACAGATCTTTTATCAAACTGTAGGGGCTTGTTTCGCGATAACAACCGGCTGCCTGTATATTACCCCACTTATTACATGGCTATTTACCTCATAAGTAAGGTAAGGAACATGAAATATTGATTTGAAATAATTTTTTTGCTATTTTTTTTATGAATGCAGCGCATCTTCCAAGGGGGAAAAACTTTGATTTCTGTTCAATATAGAAAAAACAAGACGTTTATATGTCACAAACACACTATTTGGTTTAATCGTTTGTAAATATAATGTCATATATGTTATTAAAAGAGATATTTGTATTTAATTTTTGTGTAATATTAATCTGTACCGGTCAAAATAATTTGCAGAATCGAGCTACTGTGTGTTATTAGTTTTGAGCAGTTGGAAATAAGAAACCTGCAAATGTCACGACTGGCCAATCAGAATCAAGCATTCCAACAAGCCTTGTAATAAATAATAAATAAACATTAAAGGTGCCGAAGAATGCATTGAAATAATGTTAAATTGTTCATTGAAATTACATAGAAGGTCTGTAAGTTTATTAAGTGCAAAAATTAACCAGAAACGTTTATTTACAACCCTGGGATTTGTCCTTTGAATGAAATGGTCTATATTTGCCCTATTTGGAAGGGTCATGAATAATAATGTTTAGTTCTGCTCTGATTGGCTCTGCTCTGAGGCTCATGTCAGTAGCTTACATTTTAACATCTTTGTAATTAATTTAATGTGTAATTTAATGTTGAGGGTGTACATCTCGACTGTGACATCACAGTCGGTGTTATGTTGATATAGGCCGGTTTTCCAGCAGTCTTTTGTGTACATAAAAGGTTTACATAAAAATGACGAAACAAACGCGTTTAAGGCTAATAATATGTCATTACCAAAACGCAATAAACGCCTTTTTTTTAAGTAGTTACTGCCAAAATCAGTATTGTATCAGGTCAGTATTATAAGTAAATTCTTCATTTTACGCAAAATCCAATATCTGCCGTGTTATTCTGTCATCTTTTCTCCCTTTTTTCCAAAACGTGGCAAATGCCAGTCCTCCTCCTCTGCAGAATGCAATAAATCTGCTTAACCAATCACAGCACACCATTCCACGCATTGTAAACAACAATGGCGGCGCTTTGAATACACACAGAATCCTAGTTTTCCTCATCTAACCTTTGTACTTTGTGATCAAACAAAACAAAAACAAACAAACAAACAAACAAAAACAAAATAAAATTTTTGATGGCATAGATAAACGTGTTGGTTTTCTGTGGCGGGAAAGAAAAGTAATCCATCAAAATCAAATAATTTACGCGAGAGGCACTCGGGCGAAGGTTAAAATGCCTGCTGTTGCTTGTTCCCACAAGACAGCATCAAGCTTCTGTCATGCTGACACATTGACCACATGGGACCTTATGAAAAACTTTCCATTATTTTACTCAAAGTCAATAAAAATCGAGCAGGACCAAAACATTTCACAGCTGATCGCTGTCAAAAAAGTCCCAAGGATGACAGCAGCAATGACAGTGTTCCTAATATGACAAAGTAAGTGTTTTGATGAATGCCATTAATGTTTAATCAGTGTATACCACTAGTCAACTAAATGAATATAACATGGCATTTTGCGGAAAAAATAATCAGTTTTTATAATAAATCTTTGAAAATCAAATTATGGATTTGAATTTTTTGTTATAATAACCTAAAGATGCTAAAAAAATGTTAATGTTTGTTACAGAAAATTGTGGCTTTCATCTTGTCACTTTCTTGGTATATTAAACACATTTTTACCCAAATTAGTCAAAATAGATTTCGCATTCGTAATTACTGCCAAAATTCCGTGCGACAGTATTATTCAATGGTATTACAAAATAATCTACATAAATAGTCTACATTTAATTTAAAGTTATTTTTTTGGGCCATTTTTGCCTTTATTAGATAGACAGTAATTAAGGAGACGACACACTGAAAAAAATGTTATGTTGAATTTACTTAATTTTATTATGACAAAAAGATGCACACAATTAATTTATCTAACTCCAGATATATTTTTTAAGCTGAGTGTACTTATAATTTATCAATTGAGTGTACTTATATTTTATATGTAATTTCAGATTAATTATATTCATAATTATTTTGAGTAGAATTTGCTCAATTTTTTTATTTTCAGTACACTAAAATTAATCATGCGCAAACTAATCAATTTAATGGTTTAATTTCTACATACTAAAATAATCCAATCTTTTTTTAATCTCTTATTCTATTTAACTTTTCACATTTAACTGCCACATTATGTTGAGCAAGTAAGAAGAGACTCAATAGATCTCAGTACTGGCATAAGCACAGTTATTGCTTACATCATGATTTTCATCGTGTCACCTATTGTCTATACACAAGCACCACTCTTCTGAATGATGGTAACCACAAAACTCAAAACAGAAACACAAACTCTTCTAAATCTCAAAGATAATTTAACCTGAAACACTAACAAGTCTTTCTTTTTTGTTAAAAACACAAAAAATAGCGTTTAATTTCAAATTTTACTCTCCAAATGCAGTCCCATGCAAAGCATGCTGGGAAGTACAAGCCCACTGCCTAGTTAGTTATGTTTACTTAAATAATTCAAGTAGTTTCAACACAAAATTACCTTCTTACAAATTTGGGTGGATTTTACATAATAAAATTAAGTGAAATTTACTCAATAATTTGTTAATTTAGAAATAACTTAAATTTTTGTGTTATTTTTACTATTTACAATTTTTTTATAGAATTTAATAATTTCTTTTAAGTTAAATTTACTAAGGCACAGAATAATTTTTTTCAGTGCAGGAAAGTATAGGGTGAAGAGAGGGGTATGGGATTGGCAAAGGACCTCGAGCTGGGATTCGAACTCGGGTCGCCAGAAGTGCATCTGCACCATATCTCGGAGCACCGTCCACGACACCATCAGCTCCGACTACATTTAATTTAATAAAACTTCAATTGTGTTCAACTGAAAAAAAGTAATTTACACCTGGGATGGCATGAAGGTGAAGAAGTTATATGATAACTTTCATTTTCGGGTGAATTATTCCTTTATATAAGGGATTATAAAACCTTTTTAAACAAATAGGGACAAATACTGAGCATCCTATCCACAGCTAAAGTTAATTTGTTAGATAAATTAAGTTAGAGTTGAATTAAAATGTCAAGAAAAAGACTGTTTACATACATATAAATAAAAATATAAACATGTCTTATGTATGTAAATACATTAATATGGTACCATAGGCCTCCTTTAAATAGCCACATTTATAATGCAACACTGTAACAAGATATCTAACAAGGGGGTCTGTGTTTGTCCCTCTATCCATCAATGGTTCCTTGGCTTAAAAGTTTTACACATTTCAAGTAACTGTAAATAAAAGAGCAACTCCATTGCAGTTTGAATGATTTATTAGTTAAGAATGACTAAACCTTATTATTAAATTTGCGCATGTCCTATTTCATCCTTTATGATGACAGCAATTTTTGCAAGTCCGTTCATACGGGTGCAACTGACCCCCTTCGTGCTGGCTGGTTGGCTGGCCTAGTGGAAAAGTGAAACCAACACTTGTCATCTTGAATGTAGGCCACATCCTGTCAGGGGAACAGGACCACAGCTGTCTGGAAAACCATCAGGAGATGATAGGTGAAGCCCGAAGAGGTTCTTTCAAACGGGCCTTTGAGTAACACACACAGACATTTGCAAACCCTGACCCTAGGCTTCAAAAGCAGAGCTGTTTGGTTATTCATTCAGATGAAAAGATTGAAACACAAAGCTGGAATATCAGAGATGGCAAGCGCTACGGCGGGGGAAGCAGACGCTTCCTCTTTCCCATCCCGTCTGTTGCCGTATCAGTTAGCGGTAAGCTCGCCCACACGCTTGCTTCAGGGTAGATAAATATCCGTTTCCGGAGATACCGCGAAACGGCACCAGCTCTTCAACAAAGTAGTTATGTGTCGCCACGCGATTGTGACTGATGTACGTGCCCTCATCAAAAGGTCCACGTAACCAAACAGGGCAATAAAACCGGTGTCAGTACCCGCTCTGTGAGCTGTATGCTGAATCAGATGAACGCTCGGTGACCTGAAACTGTTAAATGCCAAGGCCACAGGATATGATATAACTCTCTTATGCAAACCAGTCTGCAATGACAAACCTGCTTTATCAATCTGAAACAGAGATTGGAATGAAATACAGCCAGAGCCAAAACCATTCAATATCATTAAGAGATCCTTTTCTATGTTTTTATTCAATTAAAATAATTCAGCCGGTAGAAGGACTTGAATCAGGGAAGGAAGAAAGTGGATCATTCCAGTGATGCTGCATTCTGATCCAATTCATATTCAGATCCTACATATTAGATGCGATTTCAGATACTACGTATTGAATGAATCGGGTGCATTCACAAACACACACATCTAAGTTAGCCCAAAACTTTACACCTGGTACAATCATCAGTTTCAGGAGATTACAGGGCAGTGACAGGTGTAAACTGGGTCCGAAATGGTTTTTGATTAAATTACATGTAACACGCATTTGCCAGAAACTTTTTTCCAAAGCTAATTAATGTGCATTAGCAAGTGTGGTTTTTGGGATTCAACCCTATGACTTTTTGTGTCTAACGCAATGCTCCAATAGTTAAGCTATAAGAACAAATAGGGTATTGGACTACTAGGGGTGTTACAATTCTCCAAATTCTCGATTCGATTTCATTTTCGATTCTAAAGTCACGATTAGATTCTCAGTTTTTTTACCCCATTCTGCTGATCTCCGGGTCTGGCGCTACCACTGTTAGCATAGCTTAGCATAATCCATTGAATCTGATTAGACCATTAGCATTGCGCTAAAAAATAACCAAAGAGTTTGGATATTTTTCCTATTTAAAACTTGACTCTTCTGTAGTTACATTGTGTACTAAGACTGATGGAAAATTTAAAGATTTTCTAGGCAGAAATGGCTAGGACTATACTCTCATTCTGGCGTAATAATCAAGGACTTTGCTGCTGTTACATGGCTGCAGGAGGGGCAATGATATTACGCAGCGCATGGAAATAGTCCCCTCAGTAACTTTCAATGGCAGGGGACTATTTTCGGGCAATGCATAATATCATTGCGCCACACTTTTGTAGCTAAAACATGCACACACTTGTACCTCTAAGGTACATATTTATACTTAAAGGGTACATATTAAAGGTATAGTTTCCCCAAAAATGAAAATTCTCTCATCATTAATAACTCTCATGTTGTTACAAACCTGTAATTTTTAAATGTAAATGTTTTAAACCTGTAATGTAAATTCTTAAACCAGTAATGTAAATTTTTAAACCTGTAAATGTTTGTAACGACACCGATCAGAAGCACCATTCACTTTCATGGTAGGAAAATAGAATACTATAGAAGTAAATGGGGTTCATGAATGGTTTTGTTACAAACATTGCTCAAAATATCTTCCTTTGTCTTCATCAGAAAAATATATATTACAGGTTTGTAACTACATGAGAGTGAGTAAATGGTTATCTATCACTATAAGACCTTTTTAACAGGCACCGTCCCAAGTAAGGATGCATAACGATTAATCGTGATTAATCTATAGCAGAATAAAAGTTTTGGTTTATATCATATACGTGTGTGAACTGTGTATAATAACTTTGTATTAATAAATGCACACACATGCATGTATATTTTAAAGAACTGTTATGTGTATATACATTTGTATATTTATATATAATTTAAATATAAATACTTCATATATATAAATAAAAAAAATTCTTACAATTATACATGCATGTGTGCATATTAATTTATATATACATAATTATTCTACTCAGTTCACACACATATATGATGTAAACAAAAACTTTTATTCTGCTATAAATAAATCGCGATTAATCGTTATGCATCCCTACTTTTGTACTTTAATGTCTAAGAGTGTAGAACATAAGGTGCTTCTCAACAATCAGATAACCAAAAACAATTAGATTTTCAAAAATGGGCCAAAATTAAAACATTACAGCCATGCAAATCTGGACAGAACAAACCCAAGCATGGAAATAATTATCAGCCCCTAAGATCAACAATGTGACATATCAGTCCTTCCAAAAAACCTTGATCTTGCGGCAGATTTTCTTAAAAAATGTGATGAATATGCGGGATATTTATGCAATTTTATGCAATGAAATTGCGGGAAATTGCAAAAATTACGGGAACTTGCAAAAACTGCTGGAACTTTCAAAGACTGCTTCAGCTTTTGCAGCTTTTCAATGCTGTTCACGTCACATAATAACGTCACTTTATAACGTTCCAATGGCAACAGGGGACATGGCTGCGCTTGTGTGAGGTAAACGCAACATTTTTCAACTTTCTGCTAAGATATATATGTTTGCAACGAAAATGCAGGGATTATGAAATCATGCAAGCCCTGCATATTTTGCACACAGAAATCTGCAATTAATGATGCAAAAGTGTGGCGTATTTGAAAAAAAAATGCATCCCCCGCATAAATATGCGGACTTTGGCTGATTATGCGTTAAATCATGCGATCACATAATCCCATTTTTCTGGAGGGACTGACGTTTAGACAAATAAATCGTCATTATTCTTATTCACGGAGCAACACGAGAGGTACGGTAGCCACAGTGTCCATCATTTATCCATCCAGCACATTGCAGTGCATACAAACGCATCTATTCATGTTCATTCAAGAGCATGTGACTCACAGTCCTCAGCTAATTTGTAATGGAAAAGCATTAAATAACCTTGCAAGAACAACAAAAGTTATCACATGCTTGTTTGTCTTGGACTCGGCTTCTTTTGTTATTGTTTTCACCCTGTTGTCTGAAATGCAGGCGAGGTTAAACATACAGGCTGAATTGTAGGTGGTGGTGGTGGTGACATCTCAGGATGTGTAGGAGGAAATTGAGCCCCTGAAAACCAGGCAAAGATGAGTCACTGGGAGAAAACTGAAGGTTAAGTCTTAAAGGTGCACACGCATAGCTTTTGTGTTATGTTTTCCTTTAGCTCATCTGATAGAGGATTGTGTTAGCAGCGCAAAGGTCGTGGGTTTGACTCCAGTGAACACATATACAGATAAAACGCATATCTTAAATCAATGTATTGCTTTGGATAAAAGTACCTGCATACGTGTAAATATTTAATCAGAGAACAAATTAACCAACATACACACATTTTTATCTAATAAATAAATCTAGAGGACTGCATAACTGAAATGAATAAAATAAAAAGATAAAAGTGTTAAAAACAAAAAGACTTGGGCCTACAGTCTAAACTCATAATGCATGAGAGAGGACCTGACTTGGCTCAGGTTAAGCTCATTGCGATACCGCTTATAGCAGATACAAATTGATGCTCGTGGCAGCCGTAATGTTTCAGAGCAGGAAACCATTAACATGGCATTACGTGGCGGATGGAGGGCAGGAAATTAAATTCGGCTGTCTTTGAGTAACTGGTGTCACAGTTCTCCCTGTGGGTAATGGATTATTACTGCCTTCCGTTGGCTAAGAGCGCTATGGGTGGGGATCATGCAGGGAAGGAGAAAATAAACATAGTGGAGTTATAGTGGATTCAGAGAGATACTACAATATAGCAAAAGGCTTTATTTTTTCAGTGCTGTGGCCTTGTGGTAAGCACATGTAACCCTGCACGTGAAATCCAGAATCAATTTTTGGTGCATCAAAGTTTGATGTCAATGGTTGATTTCACTTTAATTCAATCTTTGACATGACCTCATTCTCATTCAATATTAAAAATACCAAGGTTATATTTTTACAGAATGTTCTTTACTTACCTAATACCTAATATGTAGGATGATTTTATGTTGAAACATGTTGTTTTAATAAACTGGGTGACATATAATCAAACTTTCAATGTATACAATTTAATTATTTGTTTTTTCATGCAGCTAATATGATCAACGTGAAGTCAACTACTTATGCACTGCCTTGATTTTCTGATTTATAAAACAGCAACAAATTCATTCAGGAACATCAGTCTGCTCGGAGTCAACACACAAACGATATTACAAAATAAGTATTAGGTTGTAAATTCTAGAAAATAAAATTTCTAAATCAAAATTGCATTAAAATTCGGGTTGTCAAGAGATTAATCGCGATTAAATCGCATACAAAAAAGTTTGCATTTGCATATAATATATTTGCAAAAATATATTATGCAAAAACAAACTTTTATTTTGTATGCGATTAATCGCGATTAATCTTTTGACAGCCCTAATTAAAATAATAATAAATAGTTTTGAAATCGTGACAATGCCCCATCTAAAATGTTGTTGTTCTACATAAAATCATCCTAAGTAATGTAAAAGACTTTTGGTTAAAATATAACCCTGATCTCATACTGAGACTAAACTTTAGCCTGTATTAAAATTACATTAAAATTCGGGTTGTCAAGAGATTAATCGTGATTAATCGCATACAAAATAAAAGTTTGCATTTGCATATAATATATTTGTGTTTATTGTGTGTAATAATTACTAAGGGCGCACTCACACTATCCAAACCAAACCGCGCTCGGGCGTGTTTGACCCCCAAAGCCTGGTTTGTTTGACTAGTGTGATCGCTCTGTTCCGTGCCCGGGCGCGGATTGGTTATTCGCGCCGCGGCCGGGTTGCAGAGGTGGGCCGGAGCGTGGTTCACTTGGGCTAAGGCGCGGAAGGCTGTGGTGTGAGCGCAATCGCGCCTGAGCGCGATTCAAAAGGTGAAGACGTCAGTTGCACGACCACTCACGTTCATCTGCCTCCGTAAAAACCTTTTGCTGTGAGCAGCGGGGTTACGTGAATGTCCGAGCTGCACACGTGACAGATCAACTAAGCAATATGATGACATGTGAGAGGGCTGTCTGTAATCGCGCACCAAATGACTCAGAATAAAAACACAGACTTATCATCATGGTGGGTTCCAGTGTTAAGAGAAAGCTTTACTTCCTGCTTTTTTCAAAACAATCGCATCTTAATGACGAAAGCGCGCCCGGACTCGGATCGATAAGAAGTACAGTGTGAGTGCGTGCATCTGGGGGAGTAGGGAGGGGTGACAATCGCGCTGGGGCATGGTTTGGTTTGGATAATGTGAGAGGGCCCTTATACATAGATACACACATACAGAAAATTTTGTTTATCTATCATTTTTTTCAAATTAATATATAATTAACATATAATTTATATATACTATATATATAAACACACACACATGTAAATGTTTCTTAGGTACATACATGCATGTGTTTGTATTTATATATGCAAAATAATTACACACAGTGCACATAGATATATAGATATATATATATTATGCAAAAACAAACTTTTATTTTGTATGCGATTAATCACGATTAATCTTTTGACAGCCCTAATTAAAATAAATAGTTTTAAATTCATGACAATGTCCCATCTAAAATGTTGTTCTTCTACATAAAATCATCCAAAATAATCTACAGAACATTTGGTTAAAATATAACCATGATCTCATATTGAGACTAAACAAACTTCTGTATTTCACAAACAGGGCCATGTTTGTCATTATTGTGCAAACCAAATTGTTTCACGCAATGTTTAATCGTGACCTTGCGTGAGGTCATTCACCTTAAGATGTACTTCACACCAGCACTTCCACACAGCATACCAAAGAAGAGCAAAAGCCACCTAACAAACTAGGTTATGAGTAAACACTGATAACCAAAGCACACATCCTGCTGCATTTGCAACGTGAGAAAAAAAAAAGAGTTAAAGTCCAATAGCTCCGGAAATCCAGAAGTGCAATAAAAAAAAACTGTCAGTCCATCACACGCACCAAGGCATCGTGCTTATCTTGGCTTTAATGCGCAACCCTACTGAACTTACGGCCAATGATTAACACCAGGGTCAACAGCCCACTGACTGTAAAAGCTCCGCTATCAGTAGGCCATATCTCGAAGCCAGCTGACACCTCATTGAGACGTGTTGAATCCAACCCCCATCCACAAACTGTTCACACCACGAGAGCGAGACCACATCCTCTCTGCTTTCTGTTGCTTCATAATCAACCACCCCTTTATGTGTTGGACAAAAAGAGAGATTAGAAACAACTTGCACAAGGTTAGATGAGAACATGATGTTCTGGGTGCACAAACACACGCTATGATGTGCATGTGCCACGATGCATTATTTTAAGTTGTACCAAGAGAGTGGCATTATAGTGATGTCATACAAAACATTGGCAATGGTTGAATAACTTCTAACTTATGGTACATAAACAAAAAATTTTCAAGCGTTGGCCTACACAAAATAGTTAACATTGCCATATACCAAATGAGAGCAACAAATCAATTTGGCAAATATCACCTACTTCTGTTTAATTTTTAACTCTCTTGCTCATAGTCAGCCATGCTTAGCTGTGTCATGCATCTCTTTTTGAATAGCAAGATTTTGTCTGAAAATTATCTTGCCTAAAGTCCTCGGACTTTGGACTTGAGTGGATTGATTCAAATACGCAATGGCTGCACGAGAAGATTAGTGAGATTAGTGAGGCATGACCAATTCTTCACGTGGCGGAGCTGAAATGAGGAGTTGGTGTGGTGACACTTTGACTGCTGTCAGATGTTCATCTCACAAGTGAAAATGACTGCTGCTATTGCTGAAAGTTGTAATGGAAATCAGGATTTTTTGCGCTGATGTTGGAGAAAGGATTTAAAGTGATAGTTCACACACTGTGATGGAGGAGAACTAGCCCTCCCCGCTGGGTAATCATTACTGGCAACCACACACACACACATACACACATCGCATTCACTTACCTCTCATAATCCATCCCGTTTCCCCGGCTGTCGAAGCTGTGAGTGCACGCACACTCTGATGGCACATGGACATGTTTTCACACCACTCTTCCCCTCTGTTAGCATCCAAAACTTGGACCCTTCATACACATACATTGTCTTTGCACCCACGTTGTTTTGTTTGTTTGTTTTGGTTAGCTGCCTTCGGACTGACACGCTGTGCCGGCAAACCTGAGCGATCGAGCGGCGCGCGCTTATGACGTCATCAAAGTGCGCCGCGCCGGTGCAGTACACCCGAAGGTTGGCGAGTCCATTTATTTTTGTTAAAGGGGTATTGTTATTTTGTGTATGTTAATGTTAAGTGTTTATTGCGTTTGATTTATGTATTAATATGTGTATTTATCTTTTAAAAGATAAATGTTATTTTTATGTTTAAATGAATATGTGTATATAAATCCTTGAAGATGAAGGAGGGTTTTAATTAATTTATACTTACCTGTGAATTAAGCTCCCGATTTAGGGGAGGAGTCTGGCCTATAAAGAGAGAGGCCAGACTCATCCAAAGCACTTGTTTACCAAGTCGACCAAAGTGAGTGGAAGTGGAGAAAAGTTGTTTGATATATTGTTGATATTTGCTTGTGTATACGTTTTCATCATTATTTTGCCTTTTTGTTTATTTATTTGGTATTTTGTTTTTTTTGTCTGCACTTGTAAATATAAATATATCACTTTTGGTTATCTTCTCATACACTGTAAATAAACTTCACCTTGTACGAAAGTACTCTTACGGTTTGGGCCATCGTTATTGTGGTATTTTGGGACATACCCACGTCTCAAAGCGAACTGGTGGTGTTCGCTTTATCACAGTTGGTGGCAGCGGTGGGATGGCTCCCCGTAAGCATAAAGGCCGGGCACGGTCTAAGGTGAAGGCAGTGGAGGAGGATGTGACCTGGAACGCTGCGGAGTCAGTGGAGGACGAGGGGTCGCCTACTGAACGTTCCGGTACATCACCAAAGCGCAACTTACCACAACCTAAGCCCGTCTCACCAGGGTCTAAGGCTAATGATGGGATGGTGACTCTGATGCGCCAGTTCTTGGAGGCACAAGAGCGGAGGGAAGAGCGGCACATGCTGGAGCTTCGAGGTCTGCGGGAGACCATAATGCAGTCTGCACTTCCTGCTCAGTCATCGATGGACATGGGAAGTCTGCGTATGGATCTACCAACCCCGGCAGCACGGAGAGTTACGGGTCATTATGGTGCAGATCCTGACGTAGGCTCTCCGAGATTCCCTGCTCCCAATCAGCCGTTACAACGGGCAGAGCCGAAGATACCTGTCTTTCAACAAGGGGAGGACATCGAGAGTTATCTTCGACGTTTCGAGCGTCTTGCTAAGACATGGAGGTGGCCTCAGGAGGAGTGGAGTTGTCGTCTGGTACCGCTGCTGACAGGGCAGGCGTTGGAGGCGTATCTGGCCATGGACGAGGACCAGGCGGAGCAGTACTCTGAGCTGAGGGAGGCACTTCTGGCTAAGTTTGACGTCTCGGCTGAGACATATCGTCAACGGTTCCGGGCGGCTACAGTTCCTGCTGGTGAGTCGCCCACAGAGTCATATAACCGGCTGAAGAATCTCTTCAATCGTTGGGTGCGGCCGAAGGATCACACAAAGGAGGAGATCGGCGAGATCGTCATCCTCGAGCAGCTGCTCAGGGTTCTGCCCTATGATGCACGCACGTGGGTGAAGGAGCACGAGCCAAGATCAGGCCTGGAGGCGGCGAAGCTGGCACAAAGGTACCTCAATGCTCACCGTGGTGGTCCTCGCACTCAAAACCCCAAAGGTACTGTACGCACTTTCACACAGAGTAATACTGATGCTGTGGCTCAGAGAAGTGGTGTGGAGCATACGAGCACCCAGGGACAACACCCATCATTGGGGAAGGGGTTGATTTGTTTCTATTGCCAGCAGTCAGGTCACAAAGCATCTGTGTGCCCTGCACGAAAGGCAAAATTGACTGGTTATTGTTACGTTCCAAGGGAAGAGGACAATGTACGAGACTCTGTTGGGAACCTGAGAAATTGTTGTGATGTGACTATTAATGGACAAACCTTACAGGCACTTGTGGACACTGGGAGTTCTATATCCCTTATTAAACCATGTTATGTTCATAATGTTGATTATCTGATGACAACATCTGTTCAATGTGTTCATGGGGATATTAAGCAGTATCCTCAAGCTGAAGTTACTGTGGGTATTTGTGATCAAATGTTTCTATTGACTGTTGCAATAGTTGACAATTTACCTGCTGACATGATTCTTGGTAGAGATATACCTGTCATATATGATCTGTTACCAACCAAGAATGTGAATGTTTATGAGGATGCCATTGCTAACCTGTCATGTCCTGTGTTGACTAGAGCCCAAGCTAAGGCAGGTCTCCAACCACTGCCAGACTTTGATGATAGTCTGCTGCAGGGTGGAACCAAGGGCCCCAGGAAGTCACGCCAACAACGGCGGTTTGAAAAGTACCTGGGTACACCAGTCGCTGAATCTTCAGTGGAAGGTCTCAGTGTTGATGGCTGGGAGATCCCAGAGAATATTGTTGCTTTGCAAAGGGGTGATGTAACATTAAAGCCATTGTTTGAAAAAGTTGAATGTGGGAAAAATGATAATGTGTGCAATGAGAGATATGTGGTGTTGAATGATGTGTTATATTTACAAACTAATGATGTTACACGTTTGATTGTCCCCACATGTTGTCGCCCTATGGTATTACATCTTGCACACACAGTCCCCTGGTCCGGTCACCTCGGCCAACAGAAAACACATGCACGCATCTGTTCACGTTTTCACTGGCCCACATTATACACTGATGTACAAACATACTGCAATACATGTGCCATCTGTCAGAAGACCAGTACTGTATCCCAGCGGGGTCGAGCACCCCTGCAACCTCTCCCTGTGATCTCTGGTCCTTTCAGGCGAATAGCGATGGACATCATAGGCCCCTTGGAGAAGAGCAGCAGTGGAAATCAGTACATCTTGGTGGTCAGCGATTACGCTACAAGGTACCCAGAAGCATTCCCTCTTCGGTCTATAACCACACCGAAGGTCATCCAGGCTCTGGTACAGTTGTTTTCCAGGGTTGGTATTCCAGAGGAGATTCTCACCGACCAAGGGACGAACTTCACATCGAAGCTGATGGGTCAACTGAATCGCCAGCTAGGCATCAAAGCAATCAGAACAACCCCATATCATCCACAAACCGACGGACTGGTCGAAAGATTCAACCAGACTCTGAAGAACATGCTGAAGAAGTTTGTTAACGACACAGGTAAAGACTGGGACAAGTGGCTACCGTTTGTTCTGTTTGCTTACAGAGAGGTTCCCCAAGCGTCAACAGGATTCTCGCCCTTTGAACTCCTATACGGCTGGCAGGTGCAAGGACCCTTAGACCTTCTGAGGAAAGGATGGGAAGGCACTACAAGTGGAGCTGAGGAGAAAGGGATAGTACAGTACGTACTGGAGATGAGAGATCGGCTTGAGCGATACCGAGAGGAGGCGAAGGAGAACCTACAAGAGGCACAGAAGAAGCAGAAATTATGGTACGACAAATATGCACGGAAGCGCGAGTTCCTACCTGGACAGAAGGTTCTACTCCTGTTGCCGACATCGGCCAATAAGTTGTTGACCAAGTGGCAAGGACCATACAGTGTGATCCGGAAAATGGGACCGGTGACCTATGAGATACACCATCCAGATAAGGGTAAGACCAAGCAGACATATCACGTCAACCTGCTAAAAGAGTGGAGAGAGCCAGCCGGTAAGGAAGCAGCAGAAACATCATTGATGGTACAAGAGGTGGACTGTGTGGAGGAAGAACCTGCGGAGTCGATAGCCAAGAGAGGAGCGTCTGTGGTGGATCTGAGTCACCTAGAGGACCTCCAGCGTAAAGACCTGCAGTACCTCCTAGATCAGTTCCCTGCTCTCTTCCGCCAGAGGCCTGGGCGGACTGAGTTGGCTCAACATTACATCCATCTGAGCAACCCAACACCATCAAGACAACGGCCTTACCGGGTACCTGAACGGCTTGTGGACCCACTGAAGAAGGAGGTGGAGCTGATGATGGAGCTTGGTGTGATTGAGCCCTCGACCAGTGAATGGTGCAGTCCAGTGGTCATCGTCCCGAAGAAGGATGGAACACTGAGAATCTGTATAGACTTTAGGAGGCTGAATGCACAGTCTCAATTTGATGCTTACCCGATGCCTCGGATTGATGATCTGCTGGAGAGGATCGGGAAGGCGAAATACATTACAACCTTGGATCTCTGCAAGGGATACTGGCAGGTACCCCTAGACCCAGCATCACGACCGTACACCGCTTTTAGGACACCACTTGGGCTGCACCAATTCACGGTTTTACCATTTGGCCTTCATGGGGCCCCAGCGACCTTTCAGAGGCTGATGGACCAAGTGCTACAAGGCTGTGAAGGTTGGTCTGCTGCTTATTTGGATGATGTGGTCATCTACAGCAACTTCTGGGGTGAGCATCTGCAACATTTAAAGAGCACCCTACAGAAGATCCAGAATGCAGGATTGACCCTAAATGTGGACAAGTGTGAGTGGGCAAGGCAGGAAGCAAGATACTTGGGATACCACCTAGGAAATGGACAGCTGCGTCCTCAGGTTGACAAAGTGGAAGCCATAAGGAGGAGCCCCAGACCCACAACGAAGAAGGAGGTGAGGTCTTTCTTGGGACTGATCGGCTGGTACCGAAGATTTGTATCAGACTTCGCCACTCTAGCAGTGCCACTCACAAACCTGCTTGCAAAAGGGATCAAGAATCCAATTCCTTGGACGGAGGACTGCGAAAATGCCTTCATCAAGTTGAAGGAGAGGATATGTGCTGATCCTGTGCTGCAAAGTCCAGACTTTACCCAGCGATTCCTCGTACAGGTGGATGCCTCGGCGACAGGCCTGGGGGCAGTTCTGTTACAGGGAGCAACAGGAGAAGAAAGGCCTGTCACCTACCTCAGCCGGAAACTGCTGCCACGAGAGACACGTTACTCTGCAGTGGAGAAGGAATGCCTCGCCATCAAGTGGGCCCTAGAAAGTCTCCGATATTACCTCTTGGGACGGGAGTTTGACTTGGAGACAGACCACAGGGCATTAACGTGGATACACTCCATGAAGGACCGAAACTCCAGGGTCACAAGATGGTACCTCAGCCTACAGCCCTATAATTTCAAGGTGCGGCATCGTCCTGGAAAGCAGAACGTGGTCGCCGACTACCTGTCTCGGTTCCCGGCCAGTGCGCGGCTTAGAGAGGGGGGGGATAATGTGATGGAGGAGAACTAGCCCTCCCCGCTGGGTAATCATTACTGGCAACCACACACACACACACACATACACACATCGCATTCACTTACCTCTCATAATCCATCCCGTTTCCCCGGCTGTCGAAGCTGTGAGTGCACGCACACTCTGATGGCACATGGACATGTTTTCACACCACTCTTCCCCTCTGTTAGCATCCAAAACTTGGACCCTTCATACACATACATTGTCTTTGCACCCACGTTGTTTTGTTTGTTTGTTTTGGTTAGCTGCCTTCGGACTGACACGCTGTGCCGGCAAACCTGAGCGATCGAGCGGCGCGCGCTTATGACGTCATCAAAGTGCGCCGCGCCGGTGCAGTACACCCGAAGGTTGGCGAGTCCATTTATTTTTGTTAAAGGGGTATTGTTATTTTGTGTATGTTAATGTTAAGTGTTTATTGCGTTTGATTTATGTATTAATATGTGTATTTATCTTTTAAAAGATAAATGTTATTTTTATGTTTAAATGAATATGTGTATATAAATCCTTGAAGATGAAGGAGGGTTTTAATTAATTTATACTTACCTGTGAATTAAGCTCCCGATTTAGGGGAGGAGTCTGGCCTATAAAGAGAGAGGCCAGACTCATCCAAAGCACTTGTTTACCAAGTCGACCAAAGTGAGTGGAAGTGGAGAAAAGTTGTTTGATATATTGTTGATATTTGCTTGTGTATACGTTTTCATCATTATTTTGCCTTTTTGTTTATTTATTTGGTATTTTGTTTTTTTTGTCTGCACTTGTAAATATAAATATATCACTTTTGGTTATCTTCTCATACACTGTAAATAAACTTCACCTTGTACGAAAGTACTCTTACGGTTTGGGCCATCGTTATTGTGGTATTTTGGGACATACCCACGTCTCAAAGCGAACTGGTGGTGTTCGCTTTATCACACACACACTTTTAAAATCTCCCAGAAGAAACATTTTATTGGTCTTTCATAGCTTAGAAGTTTTGAAAGAGTTCTCATTTGTTTCATTTAATATCAACTTCTCAACTCTCAGATGTTTCTTCTAAAATTGCTAAGTAGAAATAAAAATGGAAACAAATGAGGCAATTGTTAAAATGTATTTCTACTGTCAGAAAGAAAGCTGTCACTGGGGCGGTACCCTTAACAAGTCCTAATATGTACCATTTATGTACAGATATGTATACATTTGGTACCAATATGTGCATTTGATGTACTTGTATATGGTACTAATATGAACTCTTTAGATGGAGAGGTGTACTTTTCGAAAGGGTACCGCCCCAGTGACAGCTAGAGACCATTTTAAGGTGTCATGTGTAGGTGTCATGTACAAGTAAATCTGGTGAAAAATGTTTTAGTTCAGATTAAAATCTTAAAAAATTTATTTTGACTGCAAGTTTGTAACTTGGAGTTCTCATATTATGTGATATTTTAGGCTGTCATCATTTACCCATCCTCTTGTTGCTCAAGCCCATACGGCTATGTTGGTCGACAGGTTCAGTCACCATTTACGTTCACTGTATAGACAAAACAGCATGTGTTTAAATTCTTTTACTCAAGTTAACTCGTCAATTAAGAAAAAACGCTTCCTTGCCAATGACGAGTTTTTTCGCCAATCCGTATTTCCGCTATTGTCCACCAGGTGGTCCTTACCCAACTTATAAATCCCGGAAGTATTCCCTTAGAGAAGAGTTCAAACTCTGTGTATAACCCCATTCACACAGACCTCTGGTCCCAGAAAATACCCGTAAAATTGCCATACAAGCGTCTGTGTGAACAAAAACTCGTTCCGTTAATCTTCTGGGATCGTTGCCGGAAAGAGGACCTAGTAAGATACGCGGGTAACCCTCTGTGTGAACAGAAAGCTGCAAGAATGCCGTAATGGGCATGTCAAAGTGAGGACGCGCGCGTCATCATCACAACACAAGTTATGGTTCAGCTCCTTACAACGAGAGATAACATGCATATAAACATTCACCACGAGAAATGGTGCAAACTAGATTGAAGCAGTTATCAGGAAATGATAAATGAGACGCATAAACAATGACGCACGTGCCGTAGTGAGGACGCGCGTGTCATGGCAACATGAAGTTGGTTCAACTCTTTAAAATGAGGGATTTACAACATTCACTACGAGAAATGTCAGCAAACTAGACTGAAGCAGATATCAGGTAAGTTAGCTCGTTACTTACTGCGTTGAAACGGAGATCATCCAGCAGCATAAAAGAATATCGCGTCACATGCTCATTTGAGCTATAATAAAGGAAAATACCTGCGCGTCATCCTAACAAGATACATTGTTCAGCACCTCAAAATGCGGGTTTTAAATGCATATAAACAATCACGATGAGAAATGTCTGAAAACTGTATCAAAGCAGAGATCAGGGAGCACGTCAAATATCCACTCTGAAGCTGAGATCGTTCACGCGCTACTTTGTAGTCTTATTATAAACAAAAATGCACGCGAGTTGTTTCTGGAGAGAGAAATAATAAATAATATGCAAACTTCAGACGCTGCGTAGAAGAGAGGGCGGGACTTTCAACAGGTCACGTGTCTTTCCGGGACCGGGTAATCATGTCAGTGTGAATGAATAAAATATCAAACTGTCCCGGAAAATTCCAGGATGCCTGTCCCGTGTATCTTACGGCATATCTGTGTGAAAAGGGCTTATGTTTTGAGGATTGCTCTTAATCCGGTCTCTTGCAAAAGTCCTTTACAAAAATTTAATTATCTCAGCTTTTTGATTCAAAAATGTTTACATTTTTAAAGAAACCTGCCCATATTTGATAAAAAGAAAACAAATGAAGATAGGGTTAAACTTTTTTTAAAGCAGAGGGTATATATATTGTATGTTTATATATGAAGAGTTTGGTTCCAAAACGCAATAAACGCCATTTTTGAAAAAAATGAGTTACTGCCAAAATCAGTATTATATCAGGTCAGTATTGAAAAGTAAATTCTTAATTTTACGCAAAATCCAATATCCGCCGTGATATTCTGTCATCTTTTCTCCCTTTTTTCCCAAAACGCAATAAACGCCACGCCTCCTTTTCTCCAGAATGCAATAAATCCGCTCAACCAATCACAGCGCACCATTCCACGCAGTGTAAACAAACAATGGCGGCGCGTTGAGTACACAGAGTCCTAGTTTTCCTCATCTACTTTGTACTTCGTGATCAACAAACAAACAAAAACAAAATAATACTTTAATAGCATTGATAAACCTGTAGTTTTCTGTGACGGGAAAGAAACGTATGCCATCAACATCTAATAATTTACGCGAGAGGCACTCGAGGAGGCGATCGCTTGTTCTCCCGACAGCATCTAGCTTCTCTCGTGCTAACACATTGACCCCAGGGGATCTTAAGAAAAACTTTCCATAATTTTACTCAAAGTCAACGAGAATCACAGCTGATCGCTGTGAAAAATGTTAAGCGACGACGTCAAGTATAACCGCGCAGCAATGACAGTGTTCCTAATATGACAAAGTAAGTGTTTTGATTAATGCCATTTATGTTTATTTTTAAATCAGTGTGTACAACTGTTCAACTAAATAAATATAAAATGGCAAAAATGAATGCACATTTATATATTGATTGAATAGATTTATAGAATTTTGAAAAAGAAACTTGTCATGGATTTATTGCATTTTGTGGAAAAAATAATTCGTTTTTATAATAAATCTTTGAAAATCAAGTTATGGATTTGAAATGTTTATGTTTTTATAACCTAAAGATGCTATGTGAAAGTTTGTGACAGAAAATAGTGGTTTTCATCTTTTCACTTTCTTGGTATAGAAAACACGTTTTTACCGAAATTTGTCAAAATGGATTTATTGCGTTTTGGAACCAAACTCTTCATATTTACAGAAGAATATTTTCTGGAAGGCATTAAACCATAAAAAATGCTTTAAAAAAAAAAAAACGCTGGCGAGGAAAAAGTTAAAATATCTACCTGTGTTCCAAATTAATGCTTTTAAATCTGTTCACTTCAAATTTGCTTTTACCGAGATTGTAAACTATTTGTGACCCTGGACCACAAAACCAGTCATAAGTAATAGCAACAGCCAAAAATGCATTGTATGGGTGAAAATGAGAATTTCTTTTTTTATGCCAAAAATCATCAGGATATTAAGTAAAGATCATGTTTCATGAAGAATTATTGTACATTTCCTACTGTCAATATATTAAAAATGTATTTATCATAAGTCTTGCTAAGGACTCATTTGTACAATTTTAAAAGGTGATTTTCTCAATATTTTGATTTTGTGCACCTTTAGATTCCAGATATTCAAATAGGTTTACTGTTTCTCACCAAAATAAGGTCCTGTCCTAACAAACCATACATCAATGGATCAAACTGATAGCTTATTTGTTACAAAATTAACCCTAATGACTGGTTTTGTGGTTCAGGGTCACATTTGTGAATTACAATCTGTGTTATTTGACAACATATAATCTAACAATTACCTGGAATATTTCTTATAACTTTTTAATAACACCCACAAAATTGAGTTTATTATTATGAGAAGTAAAAAAAAACATAATTATTTAGCCTTCATTGCAATGGACATTTCCCTTCCTTTCTCACCTGCTTGTTTTTCTGTTCCCTGCTGAGTCTAATACTGGCAGGCAGGCCGTGTGCCTCACAGGAGTCTGCTGTGCGTCTTTCCGTATCATTAACCTATATTAAATCCGCTTTCAGAGATTTATTCACTTTTTTACAATCTTTACCCGTCTCCACAACCCAAGCCAAATGACGCACACAGCTGCCGTGGAAATAAATCATTTCCGTATTACAATGCTTAATACACAAATAAGAAGAACTGGCTTGAACTTAAAAACTTCTGAACTAGCAGACCGCTATAATACAGACGTAAATGGACCACCTGCTAAGTGTAAAAGCACTAATGCAAAAAAACAAGGATTTTAAACATTGCTATGCATGCATTTTATTATATATATATAATATTGAGAAACTGTACATGGATAAGCTACAAGACTTCACAGGAACTTATTTGGTGTGCTAACATGAAGTGAATACCAACACAAGAGAATTCAGCACAATACATCTCTTGGGTTTTTATTACATGATGCAAGAGACCCTCGCAAAACCCGAGACCATTGAAGACCCATTTGAGTTTTTTTATTGGCTGAACACCTGTGATCGTCTGAGACCAGGTGTATACAAGACCCAAAAACACATATACAACTATTTATTATTAACTGTATTTGGACTCAAAAGTGTTTGTCTGCTTGTCTCTCAATTTCCTGTATATAGGCTTGTAGCACATCAGCTAAGAGCGCGGACATAGAGAAAGTCCTGGTGCTTGATTGACAGCTACAGCAGCAGGTGGTGAGGGGTCCAGCTGAGCCTTTGCCCTTCACCGAGCTCCGTCAGGAAGTCTCAGCCACAGCATGCCACCTCTCAACTTCGCCATTATTCACTAAACTAGACAGACATAGCCTCCATGATGCTTTCAAATCAACCTGAGAGCTATCGGGACTGGTGACACCGCTGTGCGGGTTTAACCTGTACCTTTTACTCACCAAGGGACCCTGCTCTTTTCCTAAAGCTAGTGAGCATCTTAATTATGCTGCCTCTTTAGGAAATTCATTTAAAGTGCACGTATCCTTCCCAGAGATGCCAGTCCCAGAATGCATTGCGCCCCACCACACACAGGGTTTTCTGTAGCTGAACTTGTAGTGCATTGTGTTAACAGCAATCAAACTCTAAGGGGCTGTTTACACTTGGTATTAAGATGTGTTTTTATCGATCGGATCACAAGTGGATGAGAGAGACACATTACGTTTACACCTGGTATTTAAATCCGTCTCTTTTGTCCACTTTCGACCACTTCTGTCCTGAATACTGTGAGGGGGTGGTTTGTGAGACGGTGGGCGAGTCTCTTTGCTGTCATTCAAACACGAGCGGGAGTAAATATGAGTTTATATGGACGCAAACTAATATTATGTCGGAGTCCACTGCTTGTTTAGCAAGTATACATGCTGCACAGTGTTTTGTACGTTTATATGTTGGAGCTTGCTCTGAATTTTTAGCGCAATTGATGAAATAGGATCGCGCAACTTTCACGCTTTCAAAACGAAACTACGGAGAACACCCGCAGTAGTTTTATCAATGAAAGGCTTAAAATAGCGCTGTTCACCGTATGTTCACGCCAGAAGTAAAAAAAATAGACGTAAAACTTGTGTTTAATACCTCAGATTAGATAAATGGGCGGAGAGAAGGCGGTCGCGTGTGGCTGTTCGAACACATTCAACCACATTTGCGTTCCGCAACTCCAAACTGATCCGATCGAAAGTGGTTTCGACTACCTCTGGATGTGGTTGAAAGTTGTCGAAAGTGGACGCATTCAAAACGTTTTGAACACCGTTTACACCTGGCATTAAAGTCGTCCACTTGTGATCCGATCGACGAAAACGCATGTTAATGCCAAGTGTAAACAGCCTCAAAAGGTCAATGGTTCGATTCCCAAGGAAGAAAGTGTCCACCAAAAGCATAAACGTAAAATTGGGGAGTATCTCGTCATAACCTATGGCTGTACTGTTAATCGAAAAAAAAAAATCAGGATTACAATAATGTGTGAAACAATTACAGCTGTCCATTTGTTCTCTTTCTGTGCGTTTCGCCAGTATGTTTGGGCACCGAATACAGTAATGAATCAGAAATTTTAAAATTGATAAGTTGAATTGTACTAATAACACAATTCCCATAATTATCTGTAATTAACATTATATTATAATATGATTTATCATTATATTATTTATTATAATCAGCATTTATGACTTTTGTCATAATTGTGCAGCCCTACCATAACCATTATCCAATAATATGCCAACATATAAAATTGGCAACAATTAAGTCAGACTTCAAATCTGTCACTTGAGGTTTTGTGATGGTGACCCAAGCTCTATCTCCAGAGCTTTACTGATGAGCATTTGGAGGGCAGACAATATCAACGCTGGGCATGGGCGTCGGAAGCAAATGAAAAGTGGGTGGGTCCCCACATACCCCCCCCCCCCCCCCCCGAAAAATACATTTACTGCAATAGATGACATTTTCATGTTTCCTTTTAATTAGCCCGAACATTTGCGTTTATTAAATTAAAGACAGTAGCCTATTACGGTCGAAATTCTGGTAATAGCCCTTTAAATATTTTGCAAATAATGACAGATGTCATGTTTCATTTATCTTTCTCTGTGTCATTTTTTTTCTCTACTCTGCTGACAGTAGGCTACAATGTTTATTTTTTATTTTGAGGAAATAAAAGGTAAGAAAAACGAATGAAGGTAAACTGATACAACTTTTGTATACCTTTTTTATTTGTTATACCCAATCTCATATAAATATGAGATTCTGGAAATGAGATTACTTTATTTTATGATATCCGTCAGGAAACAATGCTGTCATAAGAGTTTGAGCATGTGTACTTCTAAAACACAATCGATTAAACAGAGGTATGACTTTATGAATTATTTGCAAATGTACCTCGCAAATAATAACAATAAAGACGTTCATATCGCAAATGAAAAGTAATTGGCTTCTGTAAAAAAAAACTTGAAAATTATCCAGCGATCGTGCCATAATCAAAATAATCTATTTTACAGCAGTAATAATATTTTAACGAGTAGCCTACACTTTTAACGTTTGAAAGTACCCACATTTAGTGCTGTGTTAATTATCATTAAAAGCAAACGAGTCTCTGTGCCTCCGCGACAGACGCAATTCTTCTGGCATCTCTCCTCATCATCTCCTCCTTTTTTCTTCTGTGTCTTGAACTTGGGGATCGAGTCCGACCTAATGTTTGAGCTGCCTTTAAGAACACCAAGCTAAGTTCGTTTACCGTTAATTATTAAGACTAAATGGGCAGGCAAACTCGTGAAACAATGAAAATAAAATAATCCGGTTTTACACGTCTATAGAAAATATACTATAAATAAAGCAGTTATTAATTTTCCTAATGCATGGTTGTTTGACATTTACTTCTGTTTAAAACGTTATACATTTGGCAAATTAGGTTTTTCAGCACTATGTTTGAACAGCAACTCAGCGTCCACTCACCCCCGCGAATTATGTTTAAAAGCTGAAACGGGTCCGCGGTGTAAAAAAAAGCAAAGGTTAGGGATCCCTGCTCTAGTGGAATGGATTTGGACTAACAGCGCTTTGATAAGTGAACAGACAAATGCGCTAAATTAGAGAAAAAGTGGGTGGGTCCATTATCATTGGTCTTAAAAAGTGGGTGGGTCCTGTCCCACCCACGTATAATGGTTCCGACGCCCATGACGCTGGGGAGTCTAGGAATAGTGTCAGCATGTGAAAAGGCCACAGGCTCTTAAACACGACATATCTGTAGGTCAAGCCCATAAAGCAGAATATCATGGCTCCCCTGCGCTTCCTCTCATTTGAGCTGAAACCAGAGGCGGCAGATTAGTGACAGGAACTTCCTGCTTCTCTAAATAGGTATGACATCTGCAATTCAGATTGTACATGTCTATATAAGCTCTCCTTTGGTTTTAGCTTAATGTTAGTGTGTGTTTAAATGTATAAATGTGTGTGTGTCCCTAGTAATTAAAATTTGAGAACCTGATCTAGGATATTCAATATTGACATCAGAGGGACGGCACTTTCAGTGGACACTAAATCAACTTCAGGATCAAGCGATTGACCCTAGCATACAGCAAGCTCTTATGTCTTGCCATCTGACTGTAAGCTAACACAAGTTGTTTCTCGTACTGCATAGTCAAGAACAATAAGCAATCAAATCTTTCATTCCAGCGCAAGGCGATTATGCCAGTGCTGAAAAAAATCACGCCTGTACTGGCCTCCTTTGAAAGTTCCCACGATCTGATTCCTTGGAAAGCCTATTTGCTGCCTTAAAAACCTAAAGCTTTTTCTAGATGTCTGTGCATTCTGTTAATGTTATATTGAGAGATTTAAGTCACTCGTTGTTATAGTTTATTAAGTTTGACATATCTATATATTTCTTATATAACATCGATTTGGCTGGAGTATCCCTCTAAGGCCAAACCTCCACTTTGGCTATGTTTACATGCATTTCATTGAAAATTCCTTGCCTTATATTGCTGCCAGGATTACATTAATATTACACCATATTATAATATATTGAATAAAGTTAATGAAAAGCAATAAAGTTCAATCTGAGCACAAGTTTTATACTCTTAGTACAACAAATGATCTAATAAAGGTGCAAACAGATTAAAAAAAAATATTTTCTCAATTTCACATCACTTTTGCATTTTCACAATACAACTCTTTAGCTTACTTTAGCAGTTCACTGTACTTGGTTGCCTCAGTATGCGAAAAACTTTGCAAAGATATGATTTATGGCTGTCATTGTTTTCTCTCACTAAGGACAGAGGCACAAACATTTATGACACAAAAATCAAAAACATTCATTTTTTATGGGTTTTCGTCTCTGACAGTAACAGTGAATCTGGAAGAATCTTGGGCATCTCTGGTGTATCATCTTGCACATACTTCTTCATGAAAGGCGTGAAACTAGCGGCCAATTTTATTATGAACCAAAATAACACTGTGATCTATCTCCCATGACTGCCATCACGGTTGAGGGGATGAGAATGGTCAGGCATGTCCAGTATGCACTGGAACGTGAGCTTTTGACCCAACACCTGACACTATTCCTTCCCTGAAGGGGTTAATGTGGGTTAAGAGGAATGACGGGAAAGATCTACAGTGGGAGAGGCAGATGTTTTCCAGTATTGGTTTGGAAAAAATGCAGAAGCACTTGGGTAAGTAAACATCAACAGAGTTTAACCTTGAATGTTAGGCTGATGACAAGCAGACCTCTCTTACATCCAAACTCAAATTGGTACGATTATTTTCAATTGTGCTTGGCTTGTAATGTCAATGTATAGCACGTAGAAACCCATTACTTTGGTTCACCCAAAACCCAAAGCTATTAAAGTCACGAGTCAATAAAAAGATTTGAGCGTTAAAAGGGGGATACTGCAAACCAGAGACCGAAGTGGACGTAAAACAACCTTTTATTATTTTAATCTTGGACTATAGAGCTCAAAGCAGAACAATGCAGATGTCCCAGACCCAAAGTAGTCCCAACAATACAGCTATTTCAAATTCAAAGCAGTTTTCTTGTCTTCCTACAGTATCTGATTTAACAAGGATCCCCCCACTGGGTTACACGAGATCCATAACAACTTGACATGGGGTCAAAACCTGGTGTGATGACCCTGTTTTAACCCTAAAAGTGGTTTGGGTATGTACTGGAACACCTGTTTTGTCACAATGAGGTGGTGCTCTACAAATAAAGCGGGGTAATTCAGTTTTGAGACACTAGACATGTATTTGCATGTAACGCTACAATGCAAATATAGGAATATAGGCGGGGGGGGGGGGGGTAATTTGGATCTGTGCGTATTGTCTAGCCAAATTTATGCTGTAATTATTACCTTTGATTTTACTGTAAGCAATTACAACACCAGTTAAATATAAAGAGCTCAGATGCAATGCAAAAACAAAAAAAGAGCATTTTTAATATGTTTAGGCTCATTCATTTGTTGGCAATAAAAAAGGTTATTAGTCTGTTTTTAAAATGCTGAAGTCACTTTTCATTGGTATTTAACAAATTTGACGGTCTTTCGCTGCAAAACCCTCTAAATGCAGGCAACATTTTTGGACAAAAATCTTTGCAAAAATCTCCAATCACTCTTCAATATCCTTATATATTCTGTAAACTTAGTCAGTTGTAATCTAACATGCACGCGCCATCCAACTGTTCTTAGAGGCCTTTGCAGAAAAAATCCTAAGGGATCCTTAAACTGTAAGAGCTAAAAATGTCAACTTTATAAAATACATTGCAGAACACATGATTCCTTCTGCTTTGGTCAATTCCAAGTATACACATCCTGTAATTTGATTCCGGGTAATCTGATTGATCCATGCAAAATCAGGAACATCAGTGGAACGCTTGCTGACCATGTTTCCTAACTTACTGCCCTCACAATATATAAATAGCACATAGATGGAGAAAGAGAGCGAGAGAGAGCGAGAGAGAGAGATAACTGCAGTCTTCATGTAAAATGAGGGGGAAGTGGAGGTGAAGTAACCGATTTTCCCCCTAGCAGCGGCATAGGTTTCTTAAAATATGATCACGCACTGGCCAACGAAGAAGGCATAATGAGATTTCAGAGAGTTATGGTGTCTAATATGTGCTCGAGCCGAGGTTTAGATGTTTATCACAAGCCAGTGAGTCAGAAATTTCTGGGGAAAGACGAATATCTATTCTTTTGTAACCAATCATTTATTTTTTTCACTATTGTAAATAGCTACTGCACTACTAAAAATAAAAACATAAGAACTACACTCTGCAAATGCTGGGTTATTTTCAACCTAGCATTAGATTAAAAACCGTTTTAACCCTTTGTTTGGTCAAATACAAACATTTTCTGGGTTGATTCATCCCAAAGGCTTTTAGAGTTCAGAATGCATTGCTCATATGCAATAAAATGTGTGTGTCTGTGTTTTTAAAGCAGTGACTTTTCTGCAAAAGCTTTCGACTAGATGAACGTGGCTGCAGAGATTCACTTCCATTCAGACACAAGAGTATCAGTGAGGTCAGGGAATGATGTTGGGTAATGGACTCTAGCTCACAGTCAGCGGTCTAATTCATTTCAAAGGTGTCTAATGGGGTTCAGATTCCTGCACAGCAGACCCAGAAAACCATTTAACTAGTGCCATTCTAAACAGTGCCCTGTTTGAAAATCACTAAGCTCAGCTCATTCAACTGAAAAGTCTAAAGAGGATACTACTATGGGTATATATTTAATTTCATTCACCCTGCCAATGACGTGATGTGGGTGGCTCGGACTAAATCAGTGGCAACTGCCATGCTGCCTCACTGTCCGGTCAGTCATGACCACAGATTAGGTCCCACAGTAGGGGTACCAATTTGCAAAACAGCACACAAAGGATCGTGGGATGTTGTAGTCCTAGAGGGATACATACACTGTAAAAAAAATTCTGTAGAAATTACAGCATTGCTGGCAACTAGCTGCCAGTAACTTACTGTAGATTTTACATTTATGTTATTTACTGGCAACAGTTTGTTCAAAGTTAAATGAACATGAAACATTTTCAGTCTCTATCTTCTACAGTAAGTTACTGGCAACCAGCTGCAAAATTACAGCTAATTTTCCTGTACTGTACAGTATATGCTGTTCTTAAAACACATAAAGTCCATTAGTAAATACAATGTGATGCAAACGTGAACCTCAATTATTTCCTACCTTAAAGGAAGCATTTTTGACTATCGGACACCATCTCTGTCTTTATTTTGATGTAGAGGTGGCATTAGCTGCACCCCAGCTGTTTCATGAGTTTGTTTTGTGCTTTAGGCTACCTGAATAAATTACTGTTTTTTTTTACTTTTAAAGTTACAGAGCCATTAGCCTTTTATTCACACAGCCTGCAGCACATATCAAACTGCAGACAAATGACAGAAGTCAAACAAATCATTAGGAGCAAATCTAAATGCACAGAGGAAATGAAAGCGTGGTTGGTATGAATAAAACGAAAAGTTCAGCGCAGTGTGTCTCTGCGTGTGTGTGTGTGTTAATCTCAGGGGTCATTTCTCAGGTTGTGGAGGCTTCTCGCAGTTCTATGCTAATGGAGATCAAGCTTCCGGCCTGATGGAAGAGGCTCCAAACTGGCTATGAATCTCCTGCCTGGAGATTGTAGTGCTGCTATCGTTACGTCAATAAAAGATTATGTTGCTAAATTTTTCAGGTAACTGCTCCTTTAAGAAACGTCTAATTATGCCATTCATTATTCATAATTATTCAGCATAACAAATGATATGTGGCTTAAAAGCGTAGTTCAATTCTGTCATTGTTTACTTACCTTAAAGTTGTTTTAAACCTATATAAATTCCTTTGCTTTGCTGAACACAAAGGAAAACATTTTTAAAAAATGTTGTTAACCAAGCAGATCTGGGCCACCATTGACTTCTATAGTAGGAAAGAAATACTACGGTGCGCCAGATCTGTTTGGTTATTTTTCAATATTTCTTCATTTTTGTTTGGCAGAACAAAGAAATGAATACAGGTTAGTAACTACTTAAATAATAAGAGTAAATGATAATAATAATAATAATACATTTTATTTATGGGCGCCCATAGCACTCAAGGTCACCTTACAGTTAAAACGAGCAAAAAATACAGCAAAAAGGCAAATATAATTAAATTAAAATAATGAAGGAATTGTCATTTTTGGGTGAACTATCAAATTTAATTGCAAGAGCATTGCATTAGCAAAGCAAAGGTCAAGGGTTCAAGCACGAGGGAACATGCATACTAAGAAAATTTATATATTGAATGCTCTGTAAGTTGCATTGGATAAAAAAATCAGCCAAAATTTCTAAAACAAAATCCAGTCCTTCCAGAAAAACTTTTTTTTATTGTTGCGGGCAAAAATCCTTGATCTTGCGGCACAATTTCTTAAAAAATGTGATGAAATTGCTGGAACTTGCCAAAATTGCGGGAACTTGCCAAAATTGCGGGAACTTGCAAAAACTGTTGCAGCTTTTCATTGATGTTCACGTTGCGTAATTACGACATGGCTGGGCATGTGTAGTAAATCCAACATTTTTCAACTTTCTGCTAAGATACATATGACTTTTTGCTACGAAAATGCGGGGATTATGAAATCATGCAAACCAGAAAATCTGCAATTTATGCAGCGAAAGTGCGGCATTTTAAAAAAGTGCCCCCCGCATAAATATGCGGCCTTTGGCTGATTATGCATTGAATCATGCGATCGCATAATCGCGTTTTTCTGGAGGGACTGAAAATCTGAGAAATGTCCGATGGTTTTTTACATACATTGGCACAAATTACTGATAAATTACTATTAGGACTTAATGCTTTGTCACCTACTGTAGTATGCAGTTGGTTAACATGAAAAAAAATCACTCAATTCTTTCCTGTAAACCAGATTACACATTTTAATGCTTGCATTTTCAACTAATGCAATGCCTTTACAATAACAGCATGCTATGAGGCATAAGAACAACCAAACCAATGTAGGTCTTTTACGGACATCAAAAACCAATGTAGGTAAATTCCCAATACTTGGAAACAAGAGAGTCACTGTGTGGGATTTATTCGAAGCTAAAGCCCATTGCTACACAAATGCAGGATAATCTGCTTTCGAACTTGGTAATACCGAACCGACTGCAAAGTAGCTGTGGGAAACTGCAAAGGACAATAAGCTTGTCGCAAATTGTGACCTAGCGGGACAAGAGGAATGTTACCATATAACCCCACTCAAACCTGGATATCCTTAATACTCTGCAGGATTTCATGCATCTGGTTCACACGCTTTTGGCATATAACAGCTACACGAAAAGTGCCCCTTTCTTATAAAGTCTCTGATTAACTTGCTTTTATTAAAACAAACTTGAGAAAACGAGAAAAAAACACCTCAGCATAATGTACTGAAAGCCAATAAAGGGGTGAAGAGTTGATGTGTACGCAGACATTAAGGCACTTTCAGATAAGGACTGCGTTGACCTCAATCTCCTGACACGGCATCAGAGCGTCGGAGATAGACGATAAACGCGTCTGACGCAGTCCTTCGCACGAGGAGGCCCTGTGAGGAATGTGGAGCTTTACTATTAAGTGCACTTTAGCTGGGCCATGCCTGCATTCAAAGTTCCTGTCAAAGCCCCCATTCTCAGTTCAACCCAAAACCTTCATCTTTAAGGGAGTAGGTTTAGGGGAACAGGATGAGTAATGCTAACACATTTCCCAGAGGCAAGGAATAATGCGGCAATTTGCTTAGGGTTAAGCTTGTAAAGCCTGGACAGGTCGGCAGAAAGGCGCCTGACAGCTCTCGCAGGCTTGTGGCTGAAGGTGGATGGTGGGGCTAAGGCGGAGTGGGATGCGGGGTTCAAAGGGTCACAGACATTCCCCACGTGTTTCATTGTGAGCTGTTGAGGCCAGCTGACGCCAAACAGGCAACAGTGGTGCCGTCGGCAGGCGTGTGGTGTTTGTGTTAAAGAGAAAAGAAAACAGGGTCGGAAATGGTGGCGTGATAGTGGGAGGGACACAGTTTAAGACAAATGGTGGAAAAGCAAAGAGTTAAATCAGAAAACTAAAGGGATGGATTTGGGTCCATCTGTCTCTCTAAACCTGCATGACTCTTTATCGTTCGTGAACAGAAAATTTGATGCTCTTCTTTCGATTGATGAAAGCGGACGGTGACCAAAAAAAATAATAAATATTAAAACGTAGACCATGCGACACAAGCATTAAATCGTGTCAATCTTATCAGCCAAATATTATCACTTTGTACATAAGTTATTTAGTCATTTTGTTTGACTAAAAATAAAAAAGTCTTTGGGAGATGATAGAAAGCATATGAAAGAGAAATAAATGAAGAAAACGTAATAGGAGAAAAGGGAGAAAGCACTGGTAGGAAAAGAAATGAATAACTTCCTAACAGGTGGGCTGGGGGGATGCTGCTTACCCTCCAACCCCAACCAGCATTGAATTTCAGCTGTACCTCCGGAGCCCATGACCCTCTTGTACTTTATAGGAAGTAGATTTGTTTTCTTCCCCATGTTCATGTTTAATACTCATGCCTTATGTTTTTGTTAAGCTAAGGCTACAGCTAGCTAAAACGATTTTTCCCCAAACTTACCTCTTTACTTACTAAAAATAAAAGTTTTATAAAAAACAATTTACCAAGAGCATGTGTGGGTTGATTTTGTTTCGTTTTTCAAAGCTGTTCTCAAAAAAAAGGGCAATTTTTCCCATCGGTGAATGCTATGTTTTGATGGCTCATCCTACGCAGTTCACAGAGGCCCTTCCACCCTCCATTCAGGCTACGTTAAAAATAACTCGTACAGGTGAAGAGGAAACGATTGAAAAATGTAGCATCAACGGATAGAGAAATAAATCACGAAGCGATGCACGCTGCTCTTCTCTATGAAAGCATAGGGTCATGGAGGGATGACCTTGTTTTATTAATTGCATGTTTTTAACAGATATAATGCTGCTCTGCAAAGGCCAGAACTCTGATGTTAAAATTAATATATACACAAGCAAACAAACACTTTAGTGAATAAAAGCACTCATAACAGGACTCAGCAAAATTTTTATTGTGATAAACCCCTGCTTATTTTATTAAAGAGATAGATCACCCAAAAATAAAATGTTGTCATCATGTCAAAGCTAATGGTGTAGTGGGCAGCGCTCCGACATGTGGTGCTTTCGCACTTTCGGCGACCCAAGTTTCGATTCCCGGCTCATGGTCATTTGTCGATCCCATACCCCTCTCTCCTCCCTGTAGGGAAGAGCGGGGGCGAAAGTACCATTTTTCAGAAAAACTTAATTTTAAAAGATAATATTTTTGACAGAGATATATTTTTGCTGTGGTCAATAACTCAAAGTGTGGTCTATTAATACCAGGTGGAATTTTGTAAAAATGTAAAATGACTTTTGTATAATTTCACTTTGAACATAAGTAGTGAATTGTTACTTTCGACCCAACCTGAACTAAAACAGCTAGATTTTTAGTAAATATACATGACTATGACCTCGTAAATTTGTAACTGCAAACATATTTTGTAATTTATCTTTGTAAAAAAAAAAATTAAATTTTTAATTTAAATTTTATCAAATGTTTCAAAAGCAACCAACAGTACAAACTAAAATAAAAAAAAAATTTAACAGTTTGAACACTTATAAAAAATGAAATTAAATCAAATTAAAATAATATCAATTTTCAACATAAACAAAAGTATTAGCAGTGGAACAAAAGTAACAAGTGTTACTTTCGTCCCGACAGGATCTCCTCACATTTAAACCTGATTTACTTTTATTTTGAAAAACTTAAACACTAAATAACCTGTACATGAAACCAGAAACACAACGCGTTATAAGAAAAAATTACCGCTTTAGGAATTTACTTATGGTTGAAAACACCTTTCTGGATCTACACCCGGAAAACTGTGAGTAAATATCGCAATATTTGTCAGCTCTGTCAAGGGTTGTGTGCTAAATATGCTGTCATAGTTTGGGATGCAAATGTTATCAGGGCACGGAGAAAAACACTTCGTTACTTTCGCCCCGCGTTACTTTCGCCCCGCGTAAACTTTCGCCCCGCGTAAACTTTCGCCCCGCGTTACTTTCGCCCCGCGTTACTTTTGTCCCACGTTACTTTCGTCCCGCGTTACTTTCGTCCCGCGTTACTTTTGCCCCGCGTTACTTTTGCCCCGGTTCTCCCCTACTTTCCTGTCCTTTCCTTATTCACTGTTAAATAAAGGCAAAATTGCCAAAATAAATAACTTTAAAAAATGTAATCTGTCATCATTTACTCACCCTCAAGTTGTTCCAAATAAAATTCTTTGTTCTGCTTAACACAAAGGAAGATTCGTAAACAAGAAAGAATCAGGAGCACCATTGACTTCCATAGTAGTATAGAAAAATACTATGGAATTCAATGGTGCTCAAAAACGATTTGGTTTCAAACATTGCTCAAAACATCTTTATTAGTAACAAAAAAAATGTATACATGAGGGCAAGTAAATTATGGCCGAATTTTTATTTTTGGGTGAACTATTCCTTGTTATAATTGCACATTTATTATAAAAAAGCTATTTAAAAGCTGAAGTGTACATTTTATAATGAAAACCATTTCCCACATACTCAAACTCGTGACATGGCATCATGCTCAACCTGTTAAGCTACAGAAAAGCTATGCACAGAATAGCAAAAGATATTATAAAACAAAAGATATGATGTGAAATTTAAGAGGGTGAACAAAACAGTAAGTAGAATACAGAAGTATGCTTGTCTTTCTGGTGTCCCTGTTACCTGCAATAGTCCAGGCCGACTATTTTTAGAATCAATGTCAACTAACTGTCAGCGTTAGCTGTTATTTTAAGCTAAGCCCCACCGGGGCATCAAATCCTCATAGAAAGAGAGAGAAAATGTCAGGTGGGAGAAGAAAAAACAGACCCTAAGCCAGATTCTGATAAGGTCCTTTCAACTCTGCCCTCAACGTGACGGTTCTTTCATTTTGACAGGTACTTGAGATGAGGTCTGGACTGTTTGGTAACCATCTGTTTTAATGAAGGAAGTGAGATCAGCCATTAAGTTAAAGTGCTAGAGTGACTCAACGGATGGAATGGCTCTATTCTAGGAGAGGGGTCAATAGCCTTTGGTGGAAGTTGGAAGACAAAGGAGCCACAAAGATAAAACACAGACAAATGGTAACCGAGATGAAAGGCATCGAGGAAAAAAGAGAAACACGGAGTCAGACAGTTCGAAAATGGGGCGTTTGATGGGGAAACAGAAAGGAAGACATACAATAGTAATATACGCAAACATCACGAGCTAGAGATAAAATATTAAGATAGTTGCTGGGTGTGCGCCGTACTAAATAATTAATAAACCAGCCCTGGTTCCTGTCTCTTTGATGTCCGAGCGCCTGTGTGTCCAGTAAATTGTAAAGCGGTACGGAGACATGGAGTGCGGGGATGTGTTGAGGGTGACTTTTCCCATCCGAGGTCCCTTGGAGGGTGCATTGGATTATGGGATGGACAAGACACCGACCAGACTGTTGCATTTTCTTTCGGTTTGCTTTTTCAGGAAAGAAAGGTGCGAAACATGGTGATGCCACCCACTGTCATAACAAAAGGATGGTTGTGATAACACGGTATAATCACTTTAAATAACGGTTGCATAACCATAACACGTATTTTTCCCCACTTTGCACCTCCTCATAGGATAATCGTAGGTGGTGATGTATGTTTTAACTTTTAAAGGTGCCATGTGTAACATAAATGCAATTTAGTTTACATAATTATATTATCAGTGGTGTATAAGGCCGTACATAATGAACTGTATTGTTTTTATTACCTTAGAATTAGACGGTTTTATCTGCCTACATCAGGGGTCTCCTTACAGGGAAGTCATGGCATGTTTCTACAGTACCCCTAAAAGGACAAACTCTTCTAAAAGGGCTTGTTTTGTCCCAACGCTGTTTCAGACGACGACACGTTTGTCCTGTGGCAGCTATCATTGCGTTTCGAAGTTGAGCTTGGTTGCAATTTGCAATCTCACATCTAGATGCCACTGAAAACACGTTATACTTTTAAACATGTGATTTTTATTTATACAAATTCTGTGGCCAAACAATGTCAACCTTTCAAGTCATTTTTGCATAATTCTGGTCTTGTTGTGATCGATTCACTGGTTTGCATTTAATTTGTAATCACAGTATAATACGACTGAAATTCCGTCTCATCATTAAATATCCTCATAAACGTCACGCAAGTCATTCTTCCACAAAACATAACTGAAATGAATCTACTTCCTGTTGATGTCTGTGTTTGATCCGTTTAACATGGCAATTCACTCTCTCTCTTTGTAAAGCTATCTTCCTCAAAGCTCTCCCGGTGGAAAGTGAACCTTCCCCTGGGCTATTCTATCTTTAGCGATTAACTTCCGTCATGTCAAGTCTTGTCACTGGAGCCGCTGGCAGGCCTTCAAGCTGGTATCCACACCTCGCGGCCACCCAATCTTCTGCACTTTACAGGCACAGGAAGAAGCTCTTTGCCTGCTTCCTGCCTGTCACCGCTACAAGCAACCTTTAGCAACATAACACCAGGTAGCGCATTTAGAAAATCCTCAAACAAGCACACACACATACTCGGCTGTAGTGTCCTACAGATTCGGTTTTGAACATTCACCAACATTATGCTTAATTTGGAATAGATGCTTAAAGGAATAGTTCATGCAAAAATAAAAATTTTTCATAATTTAACCTTGTGTCATTTCAGATGTACAAGACCTTTATTCTTCAAATAAACACAAAAAAATGTATCTTAAAGGGTTTAGTCCATTTTCTTAAAAAAAATCCAGATAATTTACTCACCACCATGTCATTCAAAATGTTGTATTTCCTTGTTCAGTCGAGAAGAAATTATGTTATTTGAGGAAAACATTCCAGGATTTTTCTCATTTTAATGGACTTTAATGGACCCCAACACTTAACAGTTTTAATGCAGTTAAAAATTGCAGTTTCAAAAGACTCTAAACGATCCCAAATGAGGCATAAGGGTCTTATCTAGCGAAACTGTTGTCTTTTTAGTCATAAATAATATGCACTTTTAAACCAGAACTTCTCTTCTTCCTTCAGCTGTGTGATGCACCAGCGCGACCTCACATAATTGCGTAATGACGTTGAAAGGTCACGTGTTACATATAAGAAACGCACATTTGAGGACCATTTTAAACAGTAAACTGACACAAAGACATTAATTAGTATCATTCGATCATACAACAACATCGGAACGGTCCTCTTTCTTCACACTTGTAAACACTGGGGCATAGTTTCGCATAAATCATCCGTGAGCCCTTGACGTGATGACGTATTACGTGAGGTCAGGCTGGCACATCAAACGACCGGAGGAAGAGGAGCAGTTGTGGTTTAAAAGTGCATACACTGTAAAAAAATTCCGTAGAAATTTGCAGCTGGGTTGCCGGTAAATTACCGTAGATTTAAATTTATGTTATTTACTGGCAACATTTTGTTCAACGTTAAATGAACATTAAACATTTACAAGTCTTTGTCTTTACAGAATAAAACTAGAAAAACAGGATCAAGCAAAACATTCTGGGAAACAAAATCTGAAGCAAAAAACAGAAAAAGGTTGATGATGATTTCTGGTTCCCAGAATGCTTTGCATGCGGCTGTTATTGTATAGTTTTATTCTGTAAAGATAAAGACTTGTTAATATTTAAAATTTATTTAACTTTGAACAAACTCTTGCCAGTAAATAACATAAATTTAAATCTACGGTAATTTACCGGCAACCCAGCTGCAATACCATTGTAATTTCTACGGATTTTTTTTACAGTGTACTTTTTATTTTTCTTGCTAAAAATTACAATTGTTTCGCTAGATAAGACCTTTATGCCTCTTTGGTATCATTTAAAGTCCTTTGAAACTGCAATTTTAAACTGCATTAAAACTGTTAAGTGTTGAGGTCCATTAAAGTCCATTAAAATGAGAAAAATCCTGGAATGTTTTCCTCAAAAAACATAATTTCTTCTCGACTGAACAAAGAAAGACATCAACATTTTGGATGACATGGTGGTGAGTAAATTATCTGGATTTTTTGTAAGAAAATGAACTAATCCTTTACAATGACGTCTTATTATCCCAACATAGTGAAGCTCCAAACAGCAAATACATCTATTTTTAAGGGGGCAGTCATGGCCTAAAGGTTAGACAGTTAGGCTTCTAATCCGAAGGTCGCTCGTTTGAATCTCATGGTTGGCAGGTTGCCACCGAGGTGCCTCTGAGCAAGGCACGTTGCAGAGGTCACATTTCGATATGGGTAAAACCATGGTTTTACAACTAGTAATCAATAAACCAATAAACCATTGTTACTGCACTTTTACTATAATAAAACTAATATTAACTTCCTAAATAAATTCTAAATAAATCTCAAAATGTGTACTCTAAAACAAAGTGCTTATGAATTATCAGCAAAGGACATAATCTATGTTTTTAAGGACACATTAAGATATGTTTCCATAGGCAACATTATAGTTCGCTGGCTTTAAACAATCAAATCTACACTTTCCTAAATGAATGAGCACTGGCCACCAGGCTCAAGAGCTCTGTGACGCAAGCGTACACTTGTCGGTGAGTTAAGTGCTTTTGGTTCATCTGGTTCATTGCCATTCAGATGCCTCCAGAATGGAAGAATTTAGATCTAATGCACCAAAGAGTCAACAAAAACAGATGCTGAAAAGCTGAAGACTGTGACCTACACACAAACATAGACTTGGGCTGGAAGGAATCCAGAGACAGTCAGTCAGCAGGAAGCGTCACACAAAAAGGCGCCACGGGTCATACTTCTCTCTGCCTTTAACTTCCTCCTGTCTCTCTCCCACGCACGCAAGACAGAATGAGGAAATTCGGCCCGGAGGGACTGCGAGATGCTCGGGGCCAGACATCGCAGGGTTTCCCTGCAAATGTCCGCTGACAGGTTTATGAAGTAGGCAGACACCTGTATCCGAAGCGACTAGCTACTTGGAATACCCAAGTTTATTAATCTCCTTAATAAACATGTTGCATGTTGTGCTTTTCTTTTTGGAACACAAGATGAGAAAAATATTTCAAATGCCTGGTCAGCATGTGGAAGTAAGGTATCATAAAAGCATCAAAAACGCCACTTGTGCACTATATTCTATGACTTCTAAATGTTTCAACCGAAAATGCTATATTGCTTTAACCCATTGTTGGGTCAAATATAAACATTTTCTAGGTTAGTTTTTGACCCAACGCTGGGTTGAAAATAGCCCAATTTTTTTCGACTGCAAAAGCTACAGTTCCCAATTATTGGACAAAACACAGAGACTAATATATTCTTAAAAATTCCATCTTTTATGCTTCAAAAAATTCACACAAGCTTGGAACAAAATACGAACTATCCTTGAATGCAAATGAATAAAAATGAGAGTGTGTGTTTTCATGCATCCAGTATGCATGTAACAAATTTAACAGAGGCATAGAGAGGAGAGAGATCCAGCTAAAGTCATATTAGTGTGAAAGAGTCTATTAATAGTCTATGGATCCAGTGGCACAGTGAGGTCACACATCTGAGCCCACTTTCGGCACGTGCATGTGTATGTGTTTTTGCCTTCATGCCCGAACTGCTCCACAAAGCAGAACCAGAGCCATTATAAAAAGAGAGAGGAAGAGAGAGAGAGAGAACCCGAGAAAGAGACTTCCTGTAAACATGCAAGGCACCCAGTCTGCTGTGTGCAGTCTCAGAGCATTTCCTCAATCTGCCCGTGAAGGAGAAAGCACAGCAGTTTGCACGGAAGCGTGAAGACATTCCCATAATTCGGATCACAACAAAGATGCACAGTAAATAAAAAGGCTTGGAGAGCTGCTTGCACAGACAAAGATACGATCACAAACACAATGCTGAATAAAAAAAAGATGATACATTTTCATAAACATTATAAATAAATAAAAAAATGTAACTTATTGGGAACGCAACATAAATGTTTATATTATAATAGATGGTGTGGGGTGTAAAGGTCTGAGATTTAATATGATATAATAACGTAATATAATTTTTATTACAAATGATATTATCAGGATATCAGCTTGAGATAATAGCTAAATTTTATTGATTTACATGAACTTCAGTATTTATTGGGGTTTCACTTTACTAATAACTTGAATTGGTTTAGATATACATTTGTGCAAAACCTGACATCAGGTTGGTGTGCATTTTCTTTGTTTCAGCAGAAGTCAAAAAATATCTGCTCGATCATTTTCAATATTACTATTTAGTGCAGAATTTAATTTTTTTTTAAAGCTATGCTTACTGATTTTTTTTCAAAATCCTTTCAAAATACATTTTCAGATTTAAAGGTAATGAAATGCCAGTTATTTAATGTGACTCAGAAAATAAAAAGTAAAGAAGAACAAACCAAAATCTAAATGATTTTTTTATAAAAATGAGCATCAGTTATCTACCAGCAAAACATGAGAAAAAAGTGTGTCAGTGATCCTGCAGTTACTGAGTACTCAACATTAGCTGGCCTATATCTCCCCCTTGTGGCTGGAGTTAAAAACTCCTATTAATCAGGTCTAGTCAGACATGGATTTGCCACATGATGAACAATTTTAGTTTCATTTTTTACCAGAGTTCCCACCATCAGTGCCTACATCAAAAACACACTAATGCAGGCAAACAATCATGAAAATCTGACTTTTTCCATGTTTAAGTGCTATAATTAGGTCCCCAGTGCTTTTATCAACCTAGAAAATGTGAAAAAGATCAACCCAGTAACTTAGCTTTGGTAAACCATTCTCTGCAAGCATGTGAAAAAATAGGTAACTGAAATTTGGCTCCCCTGTGATGTCAGAAGGGGATAATACCGCCCCTTAATCTGAACTATCCAACCACGGCACCGCCATTTAGTGCAGAGATCAACTCGTTTGCAATTAACAGGACACACCCAAAATGCCACATTTTTGCTCACACATACAAAGTGGCAATTGTAACATGCTAAAATAAATGATCTATATGGCATTTTGAGCTAAAACGTCACATATGTACTCTGGGGACACCAAAGATTTATTTCACATCTTAAAAAGCCTTGTGAAATGTCCCCATTAAAGGTATAGTTTACCCCAATTTTTTTTTTAAATTATGTCATTTACCATCATGTTGTTACAAACCTGTATGCATATATTTGACAGAAGCACCATTAATTTCCATAGGAAAAAAGACTACTATGGAAGTCAATGGTGCTCAAAAACGGTTTGGTTACAAACGTTGCTCAAAATATTTTTGTGTTCAGTAGAACAAAGAAATTAATACAGGTTTGTAAATGACAGAATTTTCATTTTTGGGTAAACTATCCCTTTAAAGGGATAGTTCACCCAAAAATGAAAATTCTGTCATCATTCACTCACTCTCATGTTACAAACCTGTGTACATTTCGTTGTTCTGATGAACTCGAAGGAAGATATTTTGAGAAATGTTTGTAGCCAAACCGTTCATGGACCCCATTTACTTCCATAGTATTCTTTTTTCCTACTATGGAAATGAATGGGATCCACGAACGGTCTGGTTACAAACATTTCTCAAAATATCTTCCTTTGTGTTGATCAGAACAACAAAATTTATACAGGTTTGTAACAACATAAGGGTGAGTAAAAAATTATAGAATTTTCATTTTTGGGTGAACTATCCCTTTAAGTTTACCTGTGCTTTACAGCTGAAACAAACAGAATCAATGTATCTCATCTAAGGCCTCCAAACCCCAACCTGGCATTTCATTTATGTATGCATGTTTGAATGCATACTAGCTGACTGTCAGTGTTAATACATTTCCAGCTTGTTTTCTAGAACACCCTTAATAAAAGGAGTCAGATGCTTTGAAATGTTAAACCAATATATCTTACCGTAGAGAAGAAAACCCGTCCTACTTCAACTACCTGAGGGTCACCAGACTGTGTATCAGCAACAATAGGATTTATCTGGAAAAACAGTGTTTACATGAGAGATGATATTATTATAGAATCTAACCGGTCTACAAACATAAGGTCCCACAAATTTGTTTTATTTCTCATATTGCATTAAAGATTTTGGAGAAGGAATTTGAGACAGTTTGTGAAACTGGTACACTATTTAAGGTATTGTAATGCCAATAAGCCAACATGAGCTCTGACCTCTATCGAGCCATTCTGAGCATGGTGTTGGTGAGATGATCGAGGGTAGATGTCCGTAAGGTGTGGAGGTGGATCTGGCGTGACACGTTTGCTGTGCCTGCTTAACAAATCTCTGTAGTTCAATGAATCAAAGTTGGTCTTCCACATCAGAACCTGAAACCAAAACAATCTGTATGAGTGACATTAACCTAATGGTTAATGTGATCGTAAAACATCATCAGTACCTGCGAGTCAGCACCTCCGGAAGCGAATAGATCTCCCTCTTGAGAAAACGCCACAGTCAACACTGGACCCTGGAAACAAAAAGAAACATTTAAAAAAGGCAAACATGTATCTTTTTTATTATAATAAATGTCCCCCTGTAGACTATAATTGTATTATTTAAAACTCATCTTTTAATGGCATATGTAAAGTTTTCCTTTCATTCTTCATGCTTTAAAACAGCTTGAATATAACTGTACACCCTTGCCTCATTAAGTATTCACAGATCTATGAATTTGCTAATTATTCCCTGCCTCTACTCAATCATGGTGCGTTCCCACCAGACGCGGAAGAGGTGGCAAGCACAAGTGATTTACATGTTAAGTCAATGCAAAGGCATCCTGCCTATTCTGAACTTTGGGATTTTTGCAAAGTGTTAACCAATCAGGAGCTTGCTCTAGCAGTGACGTGATTACAGGAAGCGAGCAGAGGCAAAAAACTAAACAACAATGGAGGACAATCATCATTGCTAAACAAGACATCTTCCTACTTTTACAGGAATTAAAAGGAGTGAGGAGGTCGAACAATCTGGTAAGTTTACTCAATTTGAGCTATATAAACTCCCATGACACAAATTTACAGGTGAATGTCTCGAATGACTAGAATTTCACGTGCGACTTTCACAGGCAAATGAAGCGAGTAAACTCAAAATGTTCAAGAGTCCAACTATGCGCGCATAGCGCGTTTTTGCCGCCTCTTCAGCGTCTGATGTGAACGCAGTCAGACAGCTCGGGCCATGCATATGAATATGCAAATTAGTCCCACCTTCACACCACTCCAGACTAGGGATGCTAAACAATTAATCGCGATTAATCGTTAGCAGAATTAAAGTTTTTGTTTACTTCACATATGTGTGTAAACTGTGTATAATAAATATGTATATATATAAATATGAACACATTCATGTATAATTTTAAGAATTTTTTTTATATATTAAGTATTTATATTTATATATAATATTAATTATACATAAATATACAAATGAATATACACATGTACACATTTCTAAAACATATACATGCATGTGTGTACATTTATTTATACAAAGTTATTATACACAGTTCACACACACATATATGATGTAAACAAAAACTTTTATTCTGCTAACGATTAATCGCGATTAATCGTTAAGCATCCCTAGTCCAGACCATAGATATACATGTAAATAGATGCTACATTCGGCAGTTTCAGACACATAAGTTTGGTTTTATACAATGCATACGGACATTCAAGAACCAATGAGATTCAAAGTTATTGGTGTGCCGCCAAATTCAAACTCAGTGCACTCTGTATGTTTCCATGGACACGTAATAATTAAAACACTAAATAAGTTTTAAATATTAATAATTTTAATCAATCATTTCAAATATATAAACACACTAGACGTTTTAAGATTACTTTAATGATAGATGTATGTGCTTTTTGTAGCTACTCCATGTTGAGCCCCACATAAGAAGATAACACAATGTCATTTTAATACAACTTTTTTGTGTTTAACTGAAGAAATTAAGTCATCTGGGATGGCATAAGGGTGAGTAAACTATAAAAAGAAGTATTAAAATGCCATTGTTTAAAAAAATGACACCTTGTGGCCATGAAGGGTGTAGATGAGCCTTCCCTCCAGCAGGTCCAAGATCTTCACCGTACTGTCACTGGAAGCAGTGATCATATAGTTTCCCGAGGGGTGGAAGGAAAAGCAGTTGACGCCTGCACTATGAACTGCAAGATAAAGTTGCAAAAGTGTCTAAACAATCGATAGACAACTGACAACAGCACTAGTCTCTTAAAAAGAGACATATTTGTGGTACAAAACCCTCTCAGTATTCATCCAATTACCTTTGTAATGCTGTATTAGCTTGTTTGTACGAATATCCCAGATTTTTAACGTGCCATCCGTGCTTGATGATGCTATGCATGTGCCACTGGCATTAAAATCCACAAATGTTGCAGACCTAGAAATACAGTTTATATGATAATAAATGCAGTGAAAAGGCACCAAAATTGAATAAACTTCGAAGCGGAAGTACAAAAACACTAAATAAATTCTCACCCGCCGTAGTCTGTGAAAATGTTGATACACTGACGTGCAGCTGTATCCCACAGGCGAACTGTCCTGTCATCACCACAGGATGCAACAAGACGACCATCTGGTGAAAATCTGACAGGGACAGACACATTACTTTCATGAAAAATGATCTGCTTGTAAAGTTGTGTTGAAAATGATAACAATGTTGCACAGTTCCGAAATCCGCAGTATTATCAAAAATGTTTACATTTATGCATTTTGAAGATGCTTTTATCCAAATGTGAGTGAATTACAGTGCATTCAATCTATACATTTTAATCTATACCTTGTATCATTATATATATGCTCTTCCAATTGAGCTACAAGAACAACTTACACAGTTGACACACATAGACGGTCTCATACCTCGCACATCGCACCCAGTTCGTATGTCGGTTGAGAGAATATAGGAATTTCTTGCGTTCGACACCCCATACTTTCACAGACTTATCATCTGAGGCAGTGACAAGCCTTTGGCCATCACTGGAGAAATGCACGCTCCTAACACTCGCCGTGTGAGCTTTAAACACAGTTGACTCTCCTTTTCTGTAAAGCACATGAAGAAATAACAAACAGTCACACATTATACCAAAACACACTGAACAATGAAGCACAACAGATGTCTGTTCTTACATCCCAGTTGTCCAAAGTCGAACGGTCTGATCTCTGGATGAAGAAGCCACTAAAGAACCTCTCGGAGAAAAATGTACCCCTGTAATGACATCTGTGTGCCCCATAAACCGGAACGCCCTGGATTTAGGTGCGAGGTTCCAGATCATCAGGTTCTTATCACAGGAACCAGAAGCTGCAAGAGAAATTATGTTTATTTAGGCATGTGCTTCAACCAAAAACAGGAGAGGAATGAAGTGGACATACCAAGCTGTTTATGATTGGGACTGAAGTCAGCACAGGTAACAACATCTTTGTGACCTTTAAATTGTCTTTCAAGGGTTGGATCCTCCTGAAATAATGTAGCAAAAACATTATACTGTAGGAAGCATTGTTTATTTTGGACACCTTTAAAGGGATAGTTCACCCAATAATGACATTTCTGTCATCATTTACTCACATGTTGTTACAAACCTCTATAAATCTCTTTGTTCTGATTAACACGAGTAAAGATATTTTGAGAAATGTTTGTTTACAAACTCATCATGAGCCCCATTCACTTCCATAGTAGGAAAGAGAATACTATGGAAGTGAATGGGGCTCATAAATGATTTGGTTACAAACATTTCTCCAAATATCTTCCTTCGAAATGTATACAAATTACACGTGCACGTTTGCATTAGTTCTGTATTCTTCAATAGCTACATATGGCCAACATGCACATATTAACTTTCTCACTTCCCAGTCACAAAGAACTAACGCTAGCTAAAACTATAAAAAAATAACTTTTGTTAATCTCTCCACTTTGCACTTACCATTACAGAAGCCATTATATTGGTAAAACGTATAAAAACTTTGGATTTGACACGGTGTGTTCTTGCTCTTAAAAGTAAACAAGTGAAACGTCGTCACTTCCCATGTCTCAAACTAGCCGCGGTTTATCCAGACCAACATAATCACACCCAGAATCATCGAGTCAGAGGAGCGTTTGACCAGTTAGTGTAGCGCAACAACCAAAATGTTCACACGAATGCATCTCCATTAGAATTGTAAAGATTAATCCAACTAAGTTACGCTTTATTTTACAGAGTTAAATGTTTTATCAGTTTAGTCAATGGAAACTAGCACGCAGTGAACCCATCACAAGCCCCATTGTGGCCGTTTGGGGTTAAATTTAAAATCTGCAGGCTTGTCTTGAAAAAAATATACTATCTGTCGAGTGAACGAGTTATATTCCTAGCGATATCTTAATAAATAAACGATATGTCTTAATAATAAAATAAATAAATAATGCTACATTAGCGTTTTAAAAATAAATACGGCCAACCCGGCTTCTTCATATGTCGCTACAAAGGTGCAACAGTTGGCTTAAAAACCAGCGTTGTACGTAACGTCGTTGCTTAGCAACAATCCAAACGTTAAAATCCCAGGACCAACATTAACGTTGTAAAAACAGCATCGCTTATTGGATGAACCTATCTACGGGCCAATCAGTGACAGCGTTACTCATGACGACGTCGCTCTGAGTTTTGATTTCAGAAGCTAACGTTAGCCGCCGTGCTGCTGAAAGATGTCGCTGAAGCAGGGTATTGGCAGTTCAGAGGTTAGTGGTTTATTTTTTGCAACGTTTTTTGTAAGTATAATGTCTGTGGACTATAAGGTATTGAAAGTAAGTTACGGGAATATTTGTCAGGGGAAAGCTGCGGTTTTAATGGAATCTGACACCGGAGATGTTGCTCCGTTGCCATCACCTACAGTAACTGTCTGACCATCACACACGCTGACGCTGTATACATTTCAACTATGGATAATCAATAAACAGACCATTTGTATCAACCCATGCATGTTATAATAGTTAATACAGTGATGGGCATGATCACTGATGTCTCATTAAACTAAAACATTAGTTAGTTGCAGTTAAAGACATCCTGCAGAATGTAATGGGCAGCTAGCATTTTTGGTGTTGTCGATAAACTAATAGTTGCATGAACTTTTTATTATTAGTGATGATTAACATAGTTACATAGTGCTCACAGTACACAGATCGAAATGTTGTAATCTCTTGATATAGGCATCATACTGTATTTTAAAGGGGACATTTCACAATACTTTTTTTAAGATTTAAACTAAATCTTTGGTGTCCCCAGAGTACATATGTGAACTTCTACCTCAAAATACCATATAGATAATTTATTATAGCATGTTATAATTGCCACTTTGTAGGTGTGAGCAAAAATGTCCTGTTTTTGTGTGTCCTTTAACATGCAAATGAGCTGATATCTGCACTAAATAGCAGTGCCGTGGTTGGATTATTATAATAAGATCCCCTTCTGACATCACAAAGGGGGACACATTTCAATGACCTATTTTTTCACATGCTTGCAAAGAATGGTTTATCAAAACTAAGTTGTTTAGGTTGATAGAAGCACTAAGGACACAACTATAGCACTTAAACATGGAAAAAGTCTGATTTTCATGATATGTCCCCTTTAATTGATCAGTTCAATGTATGTCTGTCTATGTTTTTTCAGTACTTGAAGAAAAGGATTCCACAGAACCCAAAATTTCAACATGTAAAAACACGAATTGACACAGGTATCCTTCACATTTTGTAAAATTAAAAAGCTGTAGTTGTCATTTTATACATTCATGGTGTATAGTTAACATTTGTGTAGACTAATCCAGTTTTTGTGCTAGGCTGCAGCCTGTCAAAATATATGGAGAGACTAGAGGAGGCACGAAAAAGTAAGTTGAGAATAAAATAAATTCAATCCATCATGACATATTTTTATGGTGCATTTTCCATTAAAAACATGGCTTATATTATATTTTTATATTTATTATCATATATTTATGGTTTAGTCCTCTGATATGTTAAACCTTATTATCAATTAGATTGATATCATTAAACTTTTACCTCTAAGATCCATTTTGTCTCCAGAAAACCTTAAACAGTAGATTCCTTGTCCTATTAAAGTTAACTCCTACTGATAAGGACGGAAAGGCTGCTTTGTCCACATCGGTCATCTTGTTACAAGTCTTTTATGATTTCCCAGGGATAAGAAATCTTTGTTGTTTATATGTATAAGGAGAAGATAGTGATTGTACTGTAATTACAGTCATTCCTCTGTAAGTCTTGTCTGTGGTGGTACTGTGATACATAACCTCTTTTAGCAGTGTCACTCGGCATTCTCTAGTGGGTTTGATGGAGAGGCTGGACTCTTAAGTTCATGCCAATTATATAAAGAGTTGTTGGCAGAGCTCATCTCAGTCTGTAACTACCTGGTTAAGAAACAAGTTTAGAGAGTTTAGCCTTTATAAAATGGAGTTTAATATTTTGGGAGTGAGTATATACAATGTCTCTCTACATGACAATGAAATTAGAAATGGCAATGCCAAGGATCCAGGTGCGAGAAATGCATTAAAATAGTTTTAAAATACTCAATTTTAGGACAGCACATATGCATTGTTTTAAGTCTAATGTTTTCTTTAGATTACAGATATAGGAAGGATGAGCTTTTCAAAAGGCTAAAAGTCACTACATTTGCACAGCTGGTAAGTGGACAATACATTTTTATATAATGTAGTGTTTAGTTTTCTTTGTGTTTATATTTATTAAACATAAGAACTATGGATGCACAATACAAATTGTCTGTGCTGATACCGATATTGCATTACTTAGAATCACATGTACCGATAGATAGCGATAGTTTTGCTTTAAGTAGTTGTTTCAAATAATTATGTCATGAACTCTGCCTAGTCTCATAGTGGGAAAAATGCTTTTATCTACCAATACCCATTACAGGCCGATACATTCTTGCATCCCTAGTGTGAATTATTAGCCTATGTAATATACACTACCAATCAAATACCTTTTAATCTAAAGGCATATGCCCAGCTGTTAAAAACAAATCAGCCGATGTCCGATAGTGGGAACATTTTATCTGCCAATACCAATTATAAGCCGATACATCGGCGCCTCCCCCTAGTGTGAACTATTAGCTATTGTAATATACACTACCAGTCAAAGACCTTTTAATCTAAACGCATATGCCAAACTGTAAAAAAAAATGTGTCCGATAGTGGGAAAATCACTTTTATCTACCAATACGATTATAAGCCGATACATCGGTGCATCCCTAGTGTGAACTATTAGCTGTTGTAATATACACTACCAGTCAAAGACCTTTTAATCTGAAAGCATATGCCAAACTGTAAAAAAAAAAAAATCGTCCGATAGTGGGAAAATCACTTTTATCTACCAATACCGATTATAAGCCGATACATTGGTGCCTAGTGTGAACTATTAGCTGTTGTAATACACACTACCAGTCAAAGACCTTTTAATCTGAAAGCATATGCCCAGCTGTAAAATAAGTCGTCTGATGTCCGATAGTGGGAAAATCGCTTTTATCTACCAATACGGATTATAAGCCGATACATCGGCGCATCCCTAAACTGTTAGCTATTGTAATATACACTACCAGTCAAAGACCTTTTAATCTAAACGCATATGCCAAACTGTAAAAAAAAATTGTCCGATAGTTAGGGATGGGTATTGTTTGGGTTTTTTTCGATACCGGTGCTAAATCGATACTTTTAAAACGGTTCCGGTGCCTAAACGGTGCCTAAAGCGGTACTTTGAAAAAAAGAGTCATAGAAAGATGGTAGATGAAAGTACAGCATAAAACACTATGAAAATTCTTCTCTGTTTGTCATTTGTTTATTAATGATTTGCCTAAAGCACCATCATCTTTTAAGACCTGCATTCTTGATTTCTTTTTTATGAAATTTTTGATTTGTGAATTAAATAAAATCTTCTCAACACTCCACTTTGAGCTCAGAAAAATGTTCTATGATTGGTTGTTAATAATCTGTTCAATGATTGGTTAAAGCCTACGCGGCTGCCGCTCTCAAAAAAATAAAGGGCGAGTTCTAATCGAAAGTGATCCTCCCTATATGTCCTATTCCCTTCGAAGATCAGATCTCTTGAACTCTAGAGAAAGTTGCGCAATTGTGTCTCATAGTGTGGCTAATTAAACACACTTGGCAAATAGAGCAATGAAATACAGCGTCTTTTTCTCTTTATTTGGATCGACTGTTCATGCGAAATCCTATTCGTGAAGTTCCCTTCAATGGCGCAAAACGGCATTTGAATTCACCCAAAATATTTTCTTATCGGCTTGTGAAACCATTCACGTTTTGACGCTTTCTGCTTGTCTCCGATGAACTTGACACTCGTGACTGCCGCGGCCCATCTCAGGCCAATATTAGCCGAAGTACTAATAAAAACATTAGTGAGGTAATACGTTTTAGCAAATTCTCTGAAGGAATGTTACCATATAAAATATTTAATAGAAGAACAATGTCGCACACCTGTTAGTTCCGGTTAGGTGCGTTGGATGAAGAGACAATGAAGTCCACCAAACATTTATAAAAAAGGGAATATCCCGCACACTATTAACTTGCAAAATTATGCTTTTTGCAAGTTAATAGTGTGTGGGATATTCCCTATTTTTATAAACCATATAAAATATAAAATAAGCTGCCGTCAGATCAATTGCGGCATTCACGCGCTCCTCTGAGGATCTCATTTTCCAAATTGCTCTTTTAAGTCAGAATATAAAAATAACCTGGACATATATTCTTACAAAATTTGTTCGATTTGTATTATTAGGGATGTGCAGATGAGGATTTTTTCACATTTTAAACTTATTAAACACAGCGCATATTTTTGAAAATATATTTGGCAAAGAAGTTTAAAAGTTGGCTATTTAATCTTTAACATTAGATTATTTAATATTTCCATTTATTAATAAAATTAATTTTTTAAATGTTTGTTCATTATTACTCTTAACGAAAAACTCAACTCCAATAAAATAGTAGCTCCAATGACAAACTTGCTTATATTGCTTTTTTATTAATAAAACGAATTCGACGGATGGTATCTGCGTTAAAACACAAATAAATGAAAGATTTAATTGACATAATTTTCATTACTACGAATGCTTATTTGTTCATTATTATTTTTTTATTAAAACAGAACAATAAAAATTTAAAATGACTCGCTTAACGTTTAACAAAAACGAATAGACGGTAAACATTTTATCCGCCCTATAACATAAATAAATCTAAGATCCTTAGATTTTTCAAAACAAATGATTGGTTTCCGTTTTTTTATCAATATAAAACTACAATAATGTAAAATATGAACAAACTCACTTAAGTTAAGCAAAGAAATCAAACTTGAATCCTCTGTATTATCAAATCTTTCCGACTTTCACATTCACGTGAATTTTGTAAGTGAGGAAATTATTTACACCATATGAGTGCAGTATAATTTAACTAGTGAATGTGCTGTGCTTGTGTGATTATGCTTTTTGCGCTACAGAGAGCAAAATACTTCAGTCAATCGTTCATGCATTAAGAGGCACCGAAATGAGGCACCGAAATCTGTGTTCTGATTCGGTCCGGTAGGTACCGCCCATATAGGCTTCGGTGCCATAATGGCACCGCATTTCGGTACCCAACCCTACCGATAGTGGGAAAATCACTTTTATCTACCAATACCGATTATAAGCCAATACATCGGTGCATCCCTTGTGTGAACTATTAGCTGTTGTAATTAGGGCTGGGTATCGATTCAGATGTTCCAGATGGATTCGATTTCGATTCACAAGCTATCAAATCGGTTCGATTCCGATTCTCGATTAAATTTTCGATTCCGGTTCTCAGGTAGGTTTTTATACTTGATTCTCGATTCAACTCAATGAATATAGATTTAATACACATACTATATTAATAAAAAAGAACAGTGAACAGCAGTTTACAAGTGGGTAATTAATAAAAATAAATTAAAAGCCACAATACGTCTTGCTTGCGAAATCTAAAATGCTTCCATTCCTCCATTCAATGTTTGCGGAAATAAATATGAAAAAAAAATCGATTCTGCTCTTCGAGAATCGATTTTTAATCGACCAAGTTTAAAAAAACGATTAATCGAAAAATCGATTTTTTTGCCCAGCCCTAGTTGTAATATACACTACCAGTCAAGCAACACTCGTCAAACACAATCATTTAAAATATTCTCTATTATCATGAAAATACCTGAAACAATCTAATGAACAGCGATATAAATGTGCCTCTAGATATTTCCTGGAATAGTGTTCATAATGCTACTTCTTCTGTGGCACAAAGGGATTTTCTGCACGAAAGCGCCCTCTGGCTTTTGAATGTGGCGGCATTTCACTGTAATTAATTCAAATTCATTCATTGAGAAAACGCGCATTTGCCCGATTAATTGTCACAACCCTATTACAAATGAATTCCTTACTAACTGAAATGAGTAAAAATTATCCCAAAAATTGCTAAAAAAATGTAAAAAATTTCTTTAAAAAAATTATATACAGTATACAGCAAACATGTATGAAAGTACTCAGCATTTATACCTTCATACTTATGATGACAACTATTACACTAATGAAATGCTTTATTTTTGACTCTAGGTGATCCAAGTTGCATCAGTATCAGATCAAAATGACATCATAAAAGATGAAATGGCAAGATTAGATGGTACAGTTTCATTTCTCTTTGTTGCTTTTAATATTTGTCTCTCCTCAGTCCATATACAGTATTACATCCAGGCTTGATACAATTCTAATATCTGCTTATGTTTCAGATGATGTTTCAATTTTCTCGGAGTCACCAGGACTCGATCATCTCTCCGATCAGACGAACGGCTCCCCACAGCCTACACTTCTCACGTCACAGCATACTAACAATGAAGAATCCGGTGATGCTGGGTTTACTTCTAGATCTACTCTTCAAAGGTATTCAAATCACATTTGTAAGACACATTCAGTGTCAGTGGCTAGGATTTTTTTTTATTCATCCAGCTTGATCAGAAGAATATCATTTTATGCATCTAACTTATCTTCCCCTTAACAATTCCTCTATTATACATCCACAAGAGCCAGGCCGCTTTCTCATGCCCCCAAACTGCATTGAGTCGAGAAGCTCAATGTAGGGTGCACTGAGCAGAGCGGTGCAATCCGACTCCTCCTGAAGAGACCCTGTGGGGTTAATGTAACAATGAGCACTCTTGACTGTCCTGGTTCAGTGTAACCCAAAATCTCTGTGTGTATTTATAGTGTCATCAGTGGTGTGGGAGAAATGGATCTCGACAAGAACGGGCACATGACCGTTCGGTTATCTCCAGTGTCTAACTCCAATATCACTGAATCCCCTTACCCTGACTGCCCGTATCTTTTGCTGGATGTTCGGGACAGGGACCAGTACGACCAGTGCCACATTATAAGTGGTAGGAAGCACATTAATGGACAATAATGCTTGGTTTGAAGAAATTTAAGACATAATTGTGTTTGTTTTGCCCGCAGCTTATAGTTACCCTATTGCAACTTTATCAAGGACAATGAACCCATACACTAGAGAAGTGCTTGAATATGTATCCTTTTGTGAACTGTGACAATTCATACACAATAACATTGGCTTAAGCATTTAATCTTGGGATGGGACTTTCTGTTTGTCTAAACAATATCAGACGAGAAATTATTATTATTTTCAAGCAATTATGTTTAGTGATGCTAATGGTGCAGAAACATAACATTTTACTTTAACAACAACATAGAAAAATGTTTCGGGAAAGATCATAATTGTATACGATGAAGACGAAAGGATAGCGAGTCAAGCGGCCACCACCATGTGCGAGAGAGGCTTCGAGAATCTCTTCATGTTATCGGGTGGTAAGTCTTCATGACCGCTGCTGTCGTTTGTGTGTGTGTGTTGAAAAATCAATAATTTTCTTCTCTTCTTTTTCAAAAGGGTTAAAGGTGGTCGCTCAGAAGTTCCCAGAGGGAATGACAACCGGCTCCATTCCCGTCTCCTGTCTACAGTCACCCTCCGGATCTGGAGGTCGTAAACGATCGGTGCCACAGCAGACGCCGCAGCCAGCAGAAAAAAAGTGGCGGTTCACCTCAGAGGACCTCAGCAGAATCCAGCATCACCTGGAGGAGGTGTTCATACCCAGTGAGCCCAGCAGTGAGTCATACATTTCAGATGCGATCAAAGTGAACTTTATGTAATTATATCTTAACCATTTTCAATGTAGTATGCACTACTCACCAGTAGATGGTGACAAAAATGTGACCCTAAATTCACTTTAATTTCAATCTTTGACATGACTTTACTGAGTCAGTCTTAAAGGGGACACTCTCCTTTTTTTTAAATATACTAATTTTCCAGCTCCCCTAGAGTTAAACATTTGATTTTTACCATTTTGGAATCCATTAAGCCGATCTCCTGCTGATCCCCTGCCATTGAAAGTTACTAAGAAGACTATTTTCAGCAAAGTCCATGATTATTTTGCCAGAATGAGAGTATAGTTCCTAGCCATATCTGCCTAGAAAAACACAACTTAAAATTTTCTGTCTGTCTTAGTACACGATGTAACTACAGAAGAGTCAAGTTTTAAATAGAAAAAATATCGAAACTCTTTGGTTATTTTTTTAGCGCTATGCTAATGGTCTAATCAGATTCAATGGATTATGCTAAGCTATGCTAAGGTCAGCTGAATGGATTCCAAAACGGTAAAAATCTAATCAAGTGTCCCTTTAAAAGATATCAACATTATATATTTACAGAACATTCTTTAAATTCTGTTAGATGATTTTATGTAGAAAACAGTAAATCTTTAGATATTATAAGTTCAAATTAGTAAATGATGACAGAATTTCCAATTTGGGGTGAATTGTTTGTATAAATGTTGCCTTTTCATTTTAGGTCGTCTCAGCAGCAGAATGTCCACTGGCAGCGCTCGCTCGAAAGCATCTAGTGTCCGGAGCAGTCGACAGGGATCGTCCATAGCCGGGTCAGAGAGCGCTCGGTCACGGAGCAGTCGACCATGGAAATGACCCCAGTCACCTTCATCAATATCATTTTCACCCTAATACCCTAAATAAAGTTGAACTTTTTATCCAATTACTGTACACAGTTGTGATGGACACTACTCAACCACTGGCAGTGTATATTAAATTAATGCAGCTTGCAGCATGATTGAATTTTCACACAATAGGCACTTTTTTTTCTTTGGTTTATACACATATAAGCTTTGCACTGCAAAATCCAGATTCAGATGTAAATGTCCACATAATTTGATCTATTATGATTATAAGAGGTGGCTAGGGTATGACACCTATTTTGGGGTTATAGGATTGTTCTGTATGTTTCATACAGTAGAACGCTACTTTGAAGGTGGTCATATTATTTTGTTTTTTATGTGCGATGCTATGATCTTTTCGGTGAGCATGCTGGATTAGCTAAACAATATTTCTTTGCTCAGTAGGTACATTTGCTGCAGTGCTTTAGAAATATTTTTGATGTATGCCTTATCACAGGCAGAGGAAGGGAGGATTGCCTTCTGTGTGTTTGTTTGTTGCTTTTGTGGTTTGAATTTGATGCCTTTTGAAGCAGAGAACAAAGATTTGCCCCCTTTTCTACAATCAGCATCCACTGAACTGTGTTCTCCTGTAGATGTAATCGCAGATATTCATGGAGATAAATAATGTTGCTGTGACGTTTTGCTTTGCCTGTCAAAAAGCTAAAATATGCTTTGACCAGTTTTCTTGTTCTCATTGACTACACTGCAAAAAATGAATCTCTTAGTATTTTTGTCTTGTTTTCAGTAGAATATCTAAAAATTCTTAAATTAAAATGCTTTTTTTCACTGCAAAAAATGATTTTCAAGAAAACAAATTCTTAGTATTTTTGTCTTGTTTTCAGTAAAAATCTCAAAAAATTCTTAAATTAAGATGCTTTTTCTTGATGAGCAAAAAGACCCAAGAAAAATAGTCTAGTTTTTAGACCAAAAATATCAAATTTAAGTGGTTTTGTGCATAAAAGAATAAAAAAAAGCTGCTAATGGGGTAAGCAAAAAAATCTTGAAAATTTTTCTTAAACACAAAATTCAAGAAGAATTAGCTTACGCTATTGGCAGATTTTTTTGCTTGTTTTATGCAAAAAATCACTTACATTTGATATTTTTTCTTGGGTCGTTTTGCTCATCAATAAAAAGCATCCTAATTTAAGAATTTTCAGAGAATTTTACTGAAAACAAGGAAAAAAAACTAAGAAAATGTTTTCTTGAAAATAATTTTCTGCAGTGTTGATGAGCAAAATGATAGAAGAAAATAACTCAAATTTTTAGATAAAAAATATACAATTTAAGTGAATTTCTGCTTAAAACAAGCAAAAATGTCTGCCAATGGGTAAGCAAATTTTTCTTGAATTTTGTGTTTAAGAAAAATTTTCAAGATTTTTCTGCTTAAACACTTAATTTAAGCAAATTGTTCTCACCCCATTGGCAGATAATTTTGCTTGTTTTAAGCACAAATTCACTTTAATTGTATAGTTTTTGTCTAAATCTTAGATTAATTTTCTTAGGGCATTTAGCTCATCAAGAAAATACATCTTGATTTAAGAATTTTTTGATATTTCTACTGAAAACAAGACAAAAATTAAAGACATTTTTGCAGTGTAAAATCAGCTCTTTTAGTTCTTTTACTGATTTTGTTTTATTGACCAATGAAGAATTTTATTTAATCTGTGTTATGACAACTACCTGGTTTGTTATTTTGTATTATAAGTCTAAATAAAGATTTTATATTATACAATAACCCCTTTGAATTTCAATGTTTTAACATCCTTGCACTGCAAGAAATGATTTTCAAAAAAAATGTATTTAGTATTTTTGTCTTGTCTTATCTAAAAATTCTTAAATTAAGATGCTTTTTCTTGATGAGCAAAATGACCCAAGATAATAAGTCTAGTTTTTAGACCAAATATCAAATTTAAGTGCTTTTGTGCATAAAACAAGCTAAAAAATCTGGCAATTGTGTAAGCAAAAAATCTTGAACATTTTTCTTAAACACTAAATTCATGAAAAATTCAAGAAAAATTTACTTACCCCATTGCTAGATTTTTTTGCTTGCTTTATGCGCAAAATCACTTAAATTTGATATTTTTGGTCTAAAAACTTATTTTCTTGGGTCCTTTTGCTAATAAAAAAAACATCTTAATTTAAGAATTTTTAGATATTTTTTACTAAAAACAATACAAAAATACTAAGATTTTTTTTCTTGAAAATCATTTTTTTTTTTGCAGTGTGGGTATCATGTTGGAGACCACTGATTCGCTCATGAATATTAATTAGGTGATGTAACACCCCGTATTTCTGTTATGTTTAATTAACTGTACATTTATTTATTTAAAGATCAAATTTTATTCGTAACAAATTCGTTTGTATATTTAATATGGATTGTCCTTGGTGTGCTCCATTATAACCATCAGAGCCAGCCAGGTCTCTTCAGCAGTAGGGATTATTTGATCTGCAGGCAAAACAAAGCCATAGCGACCAGTGTCTCTCAGTTCAAAGGTATAGGAATATTTGATGCCCTGTTTGTAGGTCCAGTCAGTAGTGACTCCATCAGCTTGGTCTGAGAACAGAGAGATTGTAAATAGCAACACCAAATCAATAAATCATAAACACAATGGCCCTCATTTATCAAAAGTACGTACACCAAATTTCCAGCGTACACCTGGCGTACACCCAAAACCACGGTGACTTTGAGATTTATCAATATGGACGTTGGCGTACGGCACGCTCAAATCCTACGCCTGCTCAGGAGGTGGTGTACGCACATTTTGAGTTAGTGCAGAAATGCGCAAACACTTCCTAACACCCCAAAACGAACTGACAAACGAAAATATATGATATATTATGACCCACTGTAGAAAAACAAAAACATAGTAATTATAAACTTCAGTGTTTATTTTTATGCAACATGTACTTCAATGTTTAATTTGTGAGACTTTACCGAAGCATTTGATTTGTAGGCATATGTATTCCTTCAGTTGAGAGCATGGGCGCTTTACCTGACGTTTCAGGGCAAAGCATGTGAGCGGATCGGAGCGGAGCCTTGAGCGGTGCGGTAATATTCCATCAAAGCGCCTCTCTAAAAATTCCGCTCGCTCAGTACCGCTCGTTGAACCCAGAACGCCCTTTAATAATTTGCTAGTTCGAGAATCTGTAAAAACGTCTAGCAATAAGTTATGGAATTCAAGCCTTCTACATAAATGTAAAGTAAAAATCAAAGTTAAGATTGGACAGGAAGAAAACATTGAAAAGAAGTGCGGAGAGACTGTAAAAGTCAGCAAATATTCATCCTGGAATCTGAAGCTGCACATTGAAAGAAAGCACAAGGATGTGCTACGAAAACATGGTAATAATGCATCAAAAGGTAAGCTAGTTACATACTATTCGATGATAAATAAATAGCTACACATCATGAATAGGTAAGGTAAAATGCTTGTGTTGAATGGAGCCATAAATCCGATCATGATGATATGCGGACAAAATCATGGCCACGAATTATCTTTTATGCTACATTATGAACACTTATTTTTCTTATTTAGTTTAAAGTATGGCCATAAATATAAAATTCGTTCCCAATATTCAACAGTTTGTTCCTTGGAATTAATTATTATAATATTTCGTCATTACTATTACAATTATTATTACTTCAAATTATGAATTAGTCTAGTAAAACATGTGGATGTCGTGGAAACAAATTGTTAATTTGAATTATATCCGGAGCTCCGTATCAAACTGGATCTTAGCTAACAAACAATGTAAATACAGAAAAACACACTACAAAAGTTACTACATCATTTTAAAATATTATTTAAAAAAAACTTAACCGAACCATTAAGCAGACATATAATTTAGATGTAGGCAACAGTAAATAATAATAATAATAAATAATTATTCTTCTAAATATCAATTAAGCGTCATTAATAATAAAAATAATAATACAAATATTACAAAATGTCATGCAATTATTAATGTGTTTTTAATCCCGCTCTTTAAACTCCCAAATAAAACAATTTTGTTTCTTTCCACTTCCCTGGTTTCTCGTCTTTGCCGTCTTCCATGTGTCAATGTCGTAAAATGAGGGCGTGGGGGAGGTGGAGACTTGAATTTATATGGGCTTGTTATTCTAATGACGATCGTTTTCAGCCGCCGCATTTAGGAAGGGCAGATATTGCGTACACCTGAATTTCAGAGGTACGCACAGCTTCATAAATCAGGCGGTGAGAGGAGTGTAAGCATAATCGTACGCCAACATATACGCCCGTTTCTACGCAAGAATGATAAATAAGGGCCAATGACCCGTAACAGCTTTGTGATTGGATAAAGTGTGGACCACCTGGCAACTTGTAAAGCAGGTTTATGTTAAATGTAAGATGTAACTGAACTTACAAATGGTGTTAATCATGCTGCCATAAACATAGCTGGTGTTATACAAAGACTGCAGTGCAGCGGTCGCCCTTCTGGCAAGCTCATCCTGGAAAAACAAAATAGAAATCATTCTCAATTTATTTAAACCCAAGCCGTATGTTTCTAACATGCATACCAGTTCGTCCTTGTCTTTAGCAGGAACGGAGACGTATCCATATGGATAGAGGAGCATTTGGGAATAGCTGTGAATGGATAAAAATGCCTTGAGGTTGCCATGAGATTTCACAAAGTCCACAATGGCTTTGATCTCTGGTTCAGAGTTGGGACTGGGCCCATGGTAGGTTTCATCACAGGGATTGCTACTAGCACCAGGACCTATACATGAATGACAGAGATAATATTACATAACATTTAATAACAAAAACTTCACAACCTTATAAACCAAATAATTTTTATGTACCTCACCTCCAAATCCAATTTCCCAATTCCTATTGGGGTCAACTCCAACACAGCTGGTGCCAGAGTATCGGCTTCTGGTTTTACGCCACATACGGTTCTTAACCAAACAACCAAATTAAAAAGAAATTTAAAAAACAGCTGAGATATATTTTCATTATATAGTCAGTTTGGTTTGAAAGACTACAGAAACTCACAGAAACGTGGGTGTACTCATAGCCATCAGGGTTTGTGACGATCTCCAAGAAGATGTCATAGTTGTTAAGGACATTAGTGAAGTAGGGGTCCTGTCCGTAGTCAGTCACAATCTATGCAATAACAAACACGAGTCATTTATATTTCATTGAACTAACAAATCTATTCACATTTGAAATCATTTTGAGTTATATTTACTGTCAGAGGACTGTACAAAGCTCACTACAAATTAAAGTCTGTGTAATGGCGCTTTTCCATTGCATAGTACCCCACGGTTTAGTTTAGTTTGGGTCGGGTCAGTTTACTTTTGGGAGCTTTTCCATTGAGTGCAGTACGTAGTACCCGATTCTTTTTTCGAACCACCTCGGTTGGGGTTCCAAGCGACCCGAGCTGATACCAAACGTGACGCGAAAACACTGTAGATCACTGATTGGTCTGAGAGAAGCGTCATCGCTATAATGTAAATATTAGCTTTAGCTTACTGCTAGCTTGCGCTGTCTCAAGCAAACATGTTGTTATCTGTGTTCTGCTATAAGTTTCCAAACACCCTTTTAGCGATGAAAAACATCCGCATGCTGAGAATCCGGGACACCATAACAGTTTTTTCCAGACTTGCAGTTTGTGGCGGCACATTCGCGACGTGCACGTCCGCATTATATATGCTTGTATGCAACTTGAATGAGGCTCAGCGGAGCGCCGTCGACTGACGCCACGGGTCGGGTGTTTGAACAGAAACTGTCATGTGAGACAAACGGGATGTGCAAACATCAATTTGTGGTGGCCAATTTTAATTTTGTGGCAGACTGAGAAATAAATGAATGTATGGGAATGTACAACAACGCTCTCACGTGTATGATGTCATAGCAGTAGGCAGCGTAAATATAACGACACGCCTATAATCCCTCCCACTCCGAAGTGATACTAAACTCGATGGAAAAGCTAACCACGCCAAAGTGAGGTGAGGTGACCCGACCCAAACTAAACTAAACCGTGGGGTACTATGCAATGGAAAAGCGCCATAAAATCTGATATTCAATGTGTTCAGAGTTTGTGACACCACAGAAAAATGTGATATTAACCACCCAGCCAAATTTGAATGATAAAAAAACGCCAAATAAATAAAAACAAATATTAAAATCTTGGCAAAACAGGCAGGATTCTCTTCTCTTAAACGTTGAGGGCATGTCCGCTGTCGGTGCTGAAACCACGCCCACTCTCTCGGAAAGCTTATCTGCCATCTCTCTCCAACTTTCAAATACTATGGGAAGCCGAACTCCTCAAAAGAAGGACGAAACTGCGCCACTCGAGTGATCCGCGCTGCGCGGACCAATTATATGCGCGGCCCAATGGACAGAGCCGCGCGACTATCTGGATAGCGCAGAGATGAGTTGTTTACTTGCGCCACCCGATGGATAGCGCAGCGCTGACCAGTTTCATCAGAGCAGCGCGACCCACTGGGAAGCGCAGCGCGACTCTGATGGAATAGACTCGATTTACCCACAATTCTCTGTTAGTATACAATTTATTTCCAGTTTAAATAACCATTTTGTTTATTTTGCCACAAGACAACTTAATTTACTAATGCATAAGTTAAAACAGCATCTAAACACTTATCAGCTTGATTGGTATAATCGGGTAACCATAAATAACAACTTCTTCCTCTTGGCAGTTAATTTAATAGAGGTGACCACACGTCTGACGTAAATTATCTCTGTTTATTATTATTTTTTTATTATTTTGTGTTAAAGATATGCACGAATTTTACTATTCTGTTATTTGACATTAATAAAAATGATTACAATATGAAGGGCAATGATCAACGATTTTTTTTATCTACCTTGAGTGCTCGTTTTATATTTATAATATCTTATATGGTGTTCTGAGTCACGTCCGTTTAAACACACTTCTGATGCTGCTTTGCTTCGTCATTTGTATACTTTATGCAGTTGCATTTATTTTATTATTTAAATTTTGTAATATTTTTTAATGATTTAATAATGACATTATAGCATTATGCAATTGTTTTGCATATATTTTTCTGGTAGTGCCAGCTGCATTTCTTGACATATCAGGAAATGTGGGTTTGCAAGTTACTTTGGTTTGTTAGTCCCGCACTGATAAAGTGACATAAGCTGTATTTGTTAATATCTCAACTGTTCCCAATAACCAAGCACTGCTATATAGACCATTTTGCAAGTCGTAAACAAGCTGGTCGAAGCTTTTCGTGTTTCAGTTTTTTAACACGTTGGGATAAAATACAACAACCAAAAGAACATATAGAACTAAATCAAAAAGTTAAACTAACATCTTTAAGATATATGTGAAATATAGAAAACAGTTACAAACTGAAACAGGAAGTGTTTCTGGACCCGCGTTGTTTACATCTTGCAAAATGGTTTAAGTTGCTTGAGAGAGGGAGTGGAATTCGCACAAGTTGCCTGCCAATAAATAAACAGTCACTTTTATTTTTTTAACTTTAATATTTAATAATGTTTTGACAGCACTAACACCGTTTTGTCCCACTAGCAGAGAATTGTGGGTAAATCGAGTCTATTCCATCAGAGTCGCGCTGCGCTTCCCAGTGGGTCGCGCTGCTCTGATGAAACTGGTCAGCGCTGCGCTATCCATCGGGTGGCGCAAGTAAACAACTCATCTCTGCGCTATCCAGATAGTCGCGCGGCTCTGTCCATTGGGCCGCGCATATAATTGGTCCGCGCAGCGCGGATCAATCGAGTGGCGCAGTTTCGTCCTTCTTTTGAGGAGTTCGGCTTCCCATAAAATACCGTTACAATCTGAATAGATGCTCGCAATTATGTTAAGGGGAGGGGCCATACTCGGTGACATACATTGAGACTTCGCTTAAGCCCCGCCCAAATAATCCTGGACACATAAATGTGGTTTAACGGTGTAACTCCACAATTCAGTATTATAGTTCACAGTCTTTGTAACGTGTTTTTGAGAAATATTTAACATTTATAATTTGATTAGAAACAGTTCTCTGAAATGACTTTACACAGATTTTAATAAGGAATGTGTGTTTTATTTATTTAATGTAAAATAGATCAAAAACTAGATTTGCTGTAGAAAGAGTTTTATTTGACCTTTTTGGCAAACCAGATTCCACTGGCCTGTGTGATCCATTCTCTGGAGTGAATGCCAGTGTCAATCCAGATACCAGGACGATTCGCTCCAGTGCTGAACTGTGAGACAAATAAATGAGCTTATAAATTAAAAAGTAGTTATCTTGACAAATTAGGATTCACCTAATGTATTTACACTCATTTCTAGTAAATCATGCTTTAATCGTTACATTTAAATGTGTTTAATTATCTGGCAATCATGTTTAAAAATATATAAATGATTATGTAATACCGTACTTAAAAAGACCTACCTTCAGGACGTTCAAGGGGCGGCCCTCAAAGCTTTGACCGATCACAATTTTGCTAACTAGACCGCTGTTCTCTGCCACAAGCAAATCCATGAACGAGTTTATCTGAAACCAAAATAATGATGACAAAATATTAGGTTATACTTCAAAAATATAAAATTTATTATTTCCCAATAAACCTAATAATTTTTCCTTTAATTTTATTGTAAAAATTATACAACATATTTGATAATTAAAGTAAAACGTAAAATATACAAACATAAAACATAAAAATATAAGTTAAACAATTTCAACTTTTTTTAAAAGTTATGTCAACTTAAGTCAAAACCTAAAGTAGGTTGAATTGACTCGCATAATTAATTGTTCAATGCTGCATTTTTTTTACAGTGTAGTTTCTTTGAAAAGTAATTGCTAAAAAATGTAAGATATAAAATAGTACTGATAATAAAAAGCTCTGCTCCACTTACAGTACTCAGGTCATGATAGTTTGCGTAGTCAAAGTTATCTGTAGTTCTCGCAATAACATGAGATTTCAACATCTGACGCTGCTCCTCATCCAGCAAATCCTAAAAGTGCAGGAAAAAAAGGTTTTCAACTGATCATTGTGCAATATACAAAAAATATTAAAAATACAGTAAACATATAGTGTGTGCATTATGTGTATTATAGTATTGTTTAAATGAATATATACTGTAAAGTATAGATTATCTGACATACTGATTGTGAAAATGTGAAATAAATTGTCAATGTTAAGATATTCCTACCTGGAGATCCTCGATCATAACACGATATTGGATGTGATTGTACGCCAGGAAAGCCCTGACAGGCTGAAGGCTGTTGAAAGGAACACGAACATCCACAGGTAGAGACTCATGAACGGGCCCCATCCAAAAATCCAGCTTAACACAAGAGCATATGTACAATATATCTTTTTGTTATATTGTTTATATTTTAAGTTTCACTATTAATAAATAACAATAGTACTGTGTCTACAACAACTTACCTCAAGATGTTTTCGACCAGAAAGATCTTTCAGGAGATTGATCTGTGCTTCATCTTGTGCAGTGATCCGAAGAACCTGATCTCTGCAGAAACATCAACATGATCAGCATTTATCAAAAACAAATTTTTGCACAAAATATTGATTTTTAATGTTGCAACAACATTTATGCACTTACCCCTCAAAAGTCGTCTTGCCAAGCACGACCCCAAAAAGAGCAATAAGAACCAAAATCCTCCTCATCTTGCAAAGTGGACCGAAGTAGGCAAAGTAGGAGACCTTTATATACCACTATGGTGGTTATGAGTTTGTATATGAGGAGATAAAAGGGGCAGGCAAACCTGCTGCTATGATTCTCACAGCCAGTATGAGGGATGAGAACATTGCATATGGTTTCTGGCATGTTACGTAAAATAGCAACTCTAAAATCTTTGCATCATGGTTTGTTGACACTTGCATAACTAAATGTGAAAACGTAATTTTTTGTGATTTACTGTTTTCTACTACAGTTGTTCTATAATTTAAAGAACGTTCTGTGAAAATATCACCTTGATATCTTTAATATTGATTGAGAGAAGTCATGACAAAGATTGAAATCAATGTTAAATCAAACTTTGATGCTAAAAAAAAACTGAGAAGTTAGTCTGGATTTCACAAGAAGGGTTGCAAATTGTAGTGTAAATTTAATTGTCTTGTCCTCAGTTCGACCCAAAATCCAAATATACCTTGGTGTGATATTCGCAATGTTGAAAATTACTTTTGTTAAGGAAACTAAACTGTAAAATTTCAGCTGTTATTGTAAATTATGATTTTTTTTTATTTCCCATGACAAACTGACCTATAGCCTAACTAGGACAGAAAAAATCTGTCAGTGAATGCGTTTAAATGTAGAAAATTCTAACACATAATAAATCGTCTCAGTATTAAAAACTTATTTTAAGGCTTGAACAAAATGTTTAGAGAAAATAACTAAGCTGTGTTTGCTGTTGCACATTACGCTTGTGCCTTCTTTGCACTTTTTTCACATCTGCCTGTGGGTTTGCTGTCATTCCTTATATAATTTTAATACCCTTTTCAAATAAACAACAACTTTGGAGGACAGCTTTACATTCTTTAGATTCATAAAACAATTCATGCTAAACATGGCACACAAAAGGTTAAAACCTTGGAAATTATAATATAAGTTATAATATAAATAATTTTTAAACCTAAAAGGCTCTTTGGTGGTGTGAAGATTGGCAGGCGTCACACAATTTGTTTAGTTCACTTTGTCTCAGTACATTTTGTGAAGTGTAAAACATCAGTGATCAAATTGTTCATTTGTTAATTATTTTTTATTTGTATCTCTTTTATACACTTTGATTCATCATTGACCTAAAGTGTTTAATATGGATTATTCTTGGTGTGCTCCATAATAACCATCAGTGCAAGCCAGGTCTCTTCAGCAGTAGGGATGATTTGATCAGCCGGCAGGAGGAAACCATAAAGACCTGTGTCTCTCAGTTCAAAGGTATAGGAATATTTGATGCCCTGGTTGTAGGTCCAGTCAACAGTGACTCCATCAGCTTGGTCTGAAAACATAGAGATTGGTAGGCACCAAATTAACAATAAATCATAGGAGAGAGGTATATATTAAACAATGTAGGATGTAAATAAACTTACAGATGGTGGTAATGATGCTGCCATACTTGTAGCTAGTGTTATACAAAGATTTCAGTGCAGTGACAGCCTTTTTGGCAAGCTCATGCTGAAAAGACAATACAGAAATCATTCTGCTCACATACTGTACAGTACAAGCCATTCAGTGTATTCAAACCTATATGTTTCTAACATGCATACCAGTTCTGCCTGGTCCTTGGCAGGAGTGCTAGTGTGTCCATATGGGTAGAGGAGCTTTTGGGAATAGCTGTGAATGGATATAAAGGTCTTGAGGTTGCCATGAGATTTCACAAAGTCCACAATGGCCTTGACTTCGGGTTCAGAGTGAGCGCTGGGTCCATGGTAGGTCACAGAGCAGGGATTGCTACTAGCACCAGGCCCTATAAATAAATAACAAAGCAAAGATTACAAAAACTTTACAACCTTATGAAACAGGTCAAGTGCAATAGCAATACAAACTTTAAATGTACATCACCTCCAAAGCCAGCATCCCAGTTCCTGTTGGCGTCAACTCCAGCACAGGTGGAGCCAGGGTTTGGCTTTCTGGTTTTACGCCACATACGATTCTTACCCAAACAACCGAATTACACAGTTAAAGAGAAATTTGATAATAGTTGAGACATGCTCTTATTACATGTAGCCAATTTGCTTTTAAAGTGCAGCCATTCAGACTAAACTCACAGACCGGTGGGTGTATTCATAGCCGTCAGGGTTGGTGACGATCTCCAAGAAGATGTCATAGTTGTTAAGGATGTCAGTGAGGACGGAGTCGTGTCCGTAGTCAGTCACAATCTATGCAATAAAAACAATGTTTACAGCACTTTGTATGGAGAACATAAACCGTATAGTCTTTAAGTGAATTACTAATCCCGAATACCAACAACTGTGTGTTTTTAGTCAGGCTAATGCATGTTACAGTAGGTAGATTACATTTGCTGAACACAGTAAAAGAGTTTTATTTGACCTTTTTGGCAAACCAGACTCCACTGGCCTGTGTGACCCATTCTCTGGAGTGAATGCCGGTGTCAATCCAGATACCAGGACGATTTGCTCCAGTGCTGAACTGTGAGACAAATAAATGAGCTTATATGTGTAAAAAAGTAAAAAGATTATCTTGAGAAATTGGGATTCACCAAAGTCAATGCCGCATTATTATTATTATTATATAAATGTGACCTACCTTCAGGACGTTCAAGGGGCGGCCCTCATAGCTTTCACCAATCACAATTTTGCTAACCAGACCACTGTTGTCTGCCACAAGCAAATCCATGAATGAATAAATCTGAAACCAAAATATTCAATTTACTGTTAGTTAAAATAAGTTTACAACTTTAAAAGTCCACCATAACAAACACATCTGATGAAAGCATGTTATTTTCCAATAAAACCTAATAATGTTTCTTATAACTTGTTTTAAAATGTCATTGTATTGTGCTAAGCTTTACTTACCGCACACAAATCATGATAGTTTGCAAAGTCAAAATCATCTGTAGATCTGGGAATAACACGAGATTTCAACATCTGACGTTTCTCCTCATCCAGCAAATCCTAACAGTGCAAGAAAAAAATTAAAAGATTTTCAACTGGTTACTGTCCAATGAAATGTGAAATACTGTTAAGATATTCCTACCTGGACATCCTCGATCATAACACGATATTGGATGTGATTGTATGCCAGGAAAGCCCTGACAGGCTGAAGGCTGTTGAAAGGAACAAGGACATCAACAGGTAGAGACTCATGAACGGGCCCCATCCAAAAGTCCAGCTTAACACAAGAGCATATGTACAGAACACATTTTTATTTCTTTATTGTTTATACTTTAAGTGTTATTAATGAATACCAATAATAGGGTGTCTCTGTACACTGACTTACTGCAAGATGTTCCTGTTCAGCGAGCTCCTTCAGGAGATTAATCTGTGCTTCATCTTGTGCAGTGATCCGAAGAACCTGATGTCTGCAGAAACATCAACATGATCAGCATTTATCAAAAACTGAAAATATTGATTTTTAATGTTGCAAGAAAATATGCACTTACCCCTCAAAAGTCGTCTTGCCAAGCACGACCACAAAAAGAGCAATAAGAACCAAAATCCTCCTCATCTTGCAAAGTGGACCGAAGTAGGCAAAGTAGGAGACCTTTATATACTACTATGGTGGTTATGAGTTTGTAGATGAGGAGATAAAAGGGGCAGGTAAACCTGCTGCTATGATTCTCACAGACAGGATGAGAACATTGCATATGGTTTTGGCATGTTGACAAAACCTTTGCATCATTGATTGCTGATACTGTAACTATGTGACAACGCCCGCGAAAATGTCATGTTTTTGTGATTTACTGTTTTCTAATAAAATCATTCTATAATATAAAGAACATTCTGTGAAAATATCACTTTAATATTGACTGAGTAGGTCATGACAAAGATTGAAATCAATGTAAAGCCAAACTTTGATGCTTCTAATCTTATTATAGATTGCAATGAGACTCTAAGTCTGGATTTCACAAGGGCCACAAATTAATTACTTTTTTGCTCACCAGCCAAAGTGGCTTGTTGTTTTCAAAAGTTACCAGCCACTCAGCATTTCAACTGGCCTTAATTTTGTTATTTGTAAATTACATTTTATGATTAAACCTGACCTTGGCATTCTAAAATGACTTTAATTAGAGTAATTTAACTTGATTTAGCTAGATTAGATGCAGACTGGTAACCCAAATTAGGACTACATTTATTAGCTGGAAGCACATATAGCCTACAGGTATATCAGTATAGATCATATATATTTAGGCACATGAAAAACATGCTAGTAAGGCATAAATAGATTAACGTCTAATGTATGAAAAGTGGTGCAGGGGTGTAGAAGATTAACTGAAAGAATAAACACACAAACCCCATACAAATATTTATTAACAAAAGCAGTAAGTACTCTCAAGCCAAGTAATAGGTGTGTGACAAGAATTTTAAACATGGTTAAATGCTAAAACTAGATGTTCAGAATAAAAAGAGCTTGAAACAAACTTTACAATGACACCAAGACCATGTCTATGGGTTCAAGAATAACAAAATACTGGCCATTTGAAACTCGAAAATCATCACATTTTGTCCCATTGTTTTCCATTTTGCGGGTGGTAAAACAATTCTTGCGCATATCGTTCAAATTGATTGAAATTTCGTTCACTTGTAGTTTAGCAATTAAACTAAATCTAAGTTACAATTTCAAGAATGTTTTACTCCGCACGTCGCTTGAGGTAATCCGAAGTTTCGTCGAGAGAAACCAAATTGTCATCCATGACAGCCGAGATTGTCACGTACCTACAAGTACATGAATTTTACTGTCAACTTGTTTATGCAGATTGTATTCTATAAGCTTGGATTCTGTTAAGAGTGATTTAAATCTAAGGCACTCTTTTAATGACAAATGTCAAGCGGGCATTATTGTTGACCAAAGTAACCTATTAATATGTGCGCACCTCTCCGCTCGCGGGATTCCCCTGACTTCGGACAAAATCGGGACGTGTGCATTCAGGTATGCGCTATGAATCTCTCTCCACCCTTGCCCAGAGAGTGTGCACACACTTTAAATCTCTTCATTTACTTCAATGCAATTGTATGGAATAAATTTCCCAAAATGTGCGTGCATTCGCAAATCTTTCAGCGCTCGAGTTCTCTGGTAAACGATCCCTTCTGTACGTCGTTGCGCTGGGTGCAGGGAGTGCTCATGGGAGTTGTAGTTTCCCAGTGTCGCATTGAGCATTGTTTATCATTTAGCATCAGTGGTGTAGTCTAGATTTTTGTAGTGAGTATACTGTGATTTTTCCCTCTCATCCTTATGCTCACTCGTCCCAGCGCGACACCTCATAAGCACCACCACTCACAGATGCATACAGTATAGATATTCATGTAACTAAGAGCATTCTGAAAGTGTACTCATAACACATAAACTGAACGTGTTCTCAACATGTCAGTTTATTATAAGAAAAAAAGACTTTAACAGCCAATGGGTTTACAGCTGGGGAAACTGGACTGATTTTTAGACTGGTTTAGTGTTAATCAACATCTAACTCAGGGACAAAAGTTACTTAACTGTTAATTAAAATTAAATAAATCTTCAATCTGTGGCTAACACATGCATTAAAGGAGAAAAAATATTAAATTCTTTCAATAGCTATTATCTGACAACTATTTATAACATTACCATGTGTAATTTAATGGTGTAAATGTTTTTAATTAATACACATTTAAGATGACCATGAATTAACTCTTATTTGCATAGTCATTGATATTAAAGCTTATTTTTGCATATAATATAAGAATTGTCTAAAACTGAAAATAGGCTTATACATAATTATTATTACAAGACCATCATGTAGCCTAATATTAGACACCCAAACCAAACAGAAGTTTAAGATCATATACATTTTGAACGTAGATATATAAATGAACACAGAGAATGGAAGTTTAACACTGTGAAGCACAAGCAAACATGCAGAGGAACTGAAGGCAGCTAAAAACCATCAGGGTATAATCACAGGCTTATTTTATTGCATTTGGAGCCTTACCTCCAGATAAAGTAATAAACTGGACTGATGATTTAAATGTTGTTTACTCACATGTGCGTTGTAAACTATATGGAGTTTATGTTGCAGCACTCGTTCACTTCTCTGGACTGTTTGTTTACAGTGTCGCGTGAGCAGCTACACTGTAGGTTCGACTTCATTTGGCGCTAAGCAGACCTCTTGGTGATGTCAAAGTACCGCGAGAGCAAGTCAAAGCAGATTTCTCCATGTGATAACTGGAGTCTCTCTCACGGTACTTTGCTGTCACTCGCCAGTCTGCTCCCCAGTTACTTTCGCGTCACTATAGTAATCTGATTTCATAGAAATTCATACGCCGATTGGATCGCGCAGTTCGGCATGAAGTATATAGCCTAATATGTATTTCAACCCGCTAAAGTAGCAAGTGTAGCATGCTAATGGTCAATGCTTCACATCTATATTATGACTAAACTTTAAAAATGTCACAAAACCATGCTGTTACGCATCCTCGCGCTATTTTTAGTGGGTATACGGAAATCCTTGACAATTTCTAGTGGGTATACGGCGTATACCTGCGTATCACGTAGACTACACCACTGTTTAGCATAATTTTTAAGAAAACTACTTAACCTGCCACAGCTGAAATCTACACATATTTGCGGGTTGGAGGGTGTTATGCCCTCCACAAATTGTAGTGTAAATGTAATTGTCTTGTCTTCAGTTCGACCAAAAGTCCAAATATACAGTGGTGTGATATTTGCAATGTTTTGTGAAAATTTCCTTTGTAAAAGAAACTAAAACCGTAAATTTAAACTTTTATTGTAAATTATAAAAAAATTAAATGTTTCCAAGCAAATGACACACTGATCTATAGCTTAACTAGGACAGAAAAAACCTTTATTGATCAATCCTCTGTCAACAAATGCGTTTAAATGTAGAAAATGCTAACACACAATAAATCGTCTCAGAATTAAAAACTTATTTTAAGGCTTAAACAAAATGTTTAGAGAAAATAACTGAGCCATCTGTGTTTGCTGTTGCACATTAAGCCTGCGCTTCCTTTGTACATTTCTCACATCTGCCTGTGGGTTTGCTGTCATTCCTAATATAATTTTAATACCCTTTTCCAATAAACAACTTCTTTGAAAAACAGCTTTTTATTCTTCAGATTCATAAAACAATTCATGCTAAACATGATGGCACACAGAAGGTTAAACCTGAGGGAAATTAATATAAGTGATTGTTGAAGGCTCTTTGGTGGTCTGCAGATTGGCAGGCGTCACACAATTTGTTTAGTCCACTTTGTTCCAGTACATTTGTTGAAGTGTAAAACAACAGTGATCAAATAGTTAATCTGTTTATTATTTTTTGTTTGAATCTCTTTTATACACTTTGATTCATCACTGACATACAGTATGTTTAATATGGATTATTCTTGGTGTGCTCCATAATAACCATCAGTCCAAGCCAGGTCTCTTCAGCAGTAGGGATAATTTGATCAGCCGGCAGGAGGAAACCATAAAGACCTGTGTCTCTCAGTTCAAAGGTATAGGAATATTTGATGCCCTGGCTGTAGGCCCAGTCGACACTGACTCCATCACCTTGGTCTGAAAACATAGAGATTTGTTGGCAAAAGGCAACAATAAACATGGGAGAGCTTAAGGGATTCATGAAACAATGTAGAATGTAAATAAACTTACAGATGGTTGTAATGAAGCTGCCATACTTGTAGCGAGTGTTATGCAAAGATTTCAGTGCAGTGACGGCCTTTCTGGCAAGCTCATGCTGAAAAGACAATACGGAAATCATTCTGCTCATATGCAAGCCGTTCAGTGTATTCAAACCTATATGTTTCTAACATGCATACCAGTTCTTCCTGGTCCTTGGCAGGAGTGCTAGTGTATCCATATGGGTAGAGGAGCTTTTGGGAATAGCTGTGAATGGATAAAAAGGTCTTGATGTTGCCATGAGATTTCACAAAGTCCACAATGGCCTTGACTTCGGGTTCAGAGTGAGCGCTGGGTCCATGGTAGGTCACAGAGCAGGGATTGCTACTAGCACCAGGCCCTATAAATAAATAACAAAGCAAAGATTACGCATGAATTACAAAAACTTTATAACTTTATGAATCAGGTCAAGTGCAATAGCAAGACAAACGTTACAAATCAAATAACCTCCAAAGCCAGCATCCCAGTTCCTGTTGGCGTCAACTCCAGCACAGGTGGAGCCAGAGTTTGGCTTTCTGGTTTTGCGCCACATACGGTTCTTAACCAAATTACACATTTAAAGAGAAAGAAATGTAAACAGTTAAAACATATTCTTATTACATAGCCAAAAAAGTGCAGCCATTCAGACTAAACTCACAGAAAGGTGAGTGTATTCATAGCCGTCAGGGTTAAGGACAATCTCCAAGAAGATGTCATAGTTGTTAAGGATGTCAGTGAGGACGGAGTCGTGTCCGTAGTCAGTCACAATCTATGCAATACAAAAAAATAAATATCTGTGTTTGAGTAAATTTATATTTTGTTGTACTGAAAATGTTTACAGCACTTTGTACTTGTTGTATGGAGAACATAAACCGTGTATAGTCTTTAAGTGAATTGCTAATCCCGAATACCAGTAACTGTGTGTTTTTTAGTCATTAATGCATGATAGGTAGATTACATTTGAAATTTATTTGACCTTTTTGGCAAACCAGACTCCACTGGCGTGTGTGATCCATTCTCTGGCGTGAATGCCAGCGTCAATCCAGATACCAGGACGATTTGCTCCAGTGCTGAACTGTGTGAAAGAAAGAAATGTGCTTACACGTAATACGTGTAAAAATTTAAAATATTTATCTTGAGAAATTTGGATGCAGTCAATGCCACAGTTATTATTATTATTATTATTATTATATACATTTGACCTACCTTCAGGACGTTCAAGGGGCGGCCCTTATAGCTTTGACCAATCACAATTTTGCTAACCAGACCACTGTTCTCTGCCACAAGCAAATCCATGAATGAATAAATCTGAAACCAAAATATTTAAATGTACCGTGAGTTAAAATAAGTTTTCAACTTTAAAAGTTCACCATAACAAACACATCTGACAAAAACATGCAATAAAACCTAATAATGTTTCTTATAACTTTTTTTAAGTCATTGTATTGTGCTAAGCTCTGCTTTACTTACCGTACTCAAATCATGATAGTTTGCGTAGTCAAAATCATCTGTAGTTCTGGGAATAACACGAGATTTCAACATCTGACGTTCCTCCTTATTCAGCAAATCCTAATAGTGCAAGAAAAAACATAAAAGATTTTTAATTGGTCACTGTGCAATCAAATGTGAAATACTGTTAAGATATTCCTACAGTACCTGGACATCCTCGATCATAACACGATATTGGATGTGATTGTACGCCAGGAAAGCCCTGACAGGCTGAAGGCTGTTGAAAGGAACAAGGACATCCACAGGTAGAGACTCATGAACGGGCCCCATCCAAAAGTCCAGCTTAACACAAGAGCATAATCACAAAACACATTTTTATTACTATATTGTTTATACTTTAAGTGTTATTAATGAATACCAATAATAGGGTGTCTCTGTACACTGACTTACCTCAAGATGTTCCTGTTCAGCGAGCTCCTTCAGGAGATTGATCTGTGCTTCATCTTGTGCAGTGATCCGAAGAACCTGATGTCTGCAGAAACATCAACATGATCAGCATTTATCAAAAACAAATTTTTGCACAAAATATTGATTTTTAATCTTGCAACAAAATATGCACTTACCCCTCAAAAGCCGTCTTGCCAAGCACGACCACAAAAAGAGCAATAAGAACCAAAATCCTCCTCATCTTGCAAAGTGGACTGAAGTAGGCAAAGTAGGAGACCTTTATATACCACTATGGTGGTTATGAGTTTGTATATGAGGAGATAAAAGGGGCAGGCAAACCTGCTGCTATGGTTCACACAGCCAGTATGAGGGATGAGAACATTGCATATGGTTTCTGGCATGTTACATAAAATAGCAACTCAGAGTATACTGATAAAATCTTTGCATCATGGTTGGCTGATACTTGCATAACTAAATGTGACAACGTCTGTGAAAATGACATTTTTTGTGATTCACTGTTTTCGACTAAAATGATCTTATAATTTAAAGAACATTCTGTGAAAATATAACATTAATATCTTTAGTATGGTCATGACAAAAATTGAAATCAATCTAAAGTCAAACTTTGATGCTCCTTTGATGAATTTCATTGAAACTCTAGTCTGAATTTCACAAGAAGTTTCACAAATTGTACTGTAAATTTAATTTACCTGTCCTCAGTTCGACCAGTTCTGGTTCTTCAATCTGATTGGTGGTGTCTGCAGATTGGCAGGCGTCACATAATTTGTTCAGTTCACTTTGTCTCAGTACATTTTGTGAAGTGTAAAACATCAGTGATCAAATTGTTCATTTGTTTATTATTTTTTATTTGTATCTCTTTTATACACTTTGATTCATCATTGACCTAAAGTGTTTAATATGGATTATTCTTGGTGTGCTCCATAATAACCATCAGTGCAAGCCAGGTCTCTTCAGCAGTAGGGATGATTTGACTGGCTGGCAGGATGAAACCATAGCGACCAGTGTCTCTCAGTTCAAAGGTATAGGAGTATTTGATGCCCTGGTTGTAGGTCCAGTCGACAGTGACTCCATCAGCTCGGTCTGAGAACAGACCAAATGAAGAATTAATCATAGAAGAACTTAGAGGTATACGTTAAATGATGTTAAATGTAAATTAACTTACAGATGGTGGTAATGATGCTGCCATACGTGTAGCGAGTGTTATACAAAGACTGCAGTGCAGTGATGGCCTTTCCGGCAAGCTCATGCTGAAAAGACAATACAGAAATCATTTTTTAATGTGTTCATACAAGCTGTTCAGTAAATTCAAAATGATATGTCTTTTAACATGCATACCAGTTCTTTCTGGTCCTTGGCAGGAGTATGAGTGTATCCATGTGGATAGAGGAGCATTTGGGAATAGCTGTGAATGGATATAAAGGTCTTGAGGTTGCCATGAGATTTCACAAAGTCCACAATGGCCTTGATTTCGGGTTCAGAGTGAGCGCTAGGTCCATGGTAACTATCAGAGCAGGGATTGCTACTAGCACCAGACCCTATAAATGATGATAAAACAAAGATTACAAAAACTTTACAACTTTATGAATCAGGCCAAGTTGCAAACTTTAAATGTACATTACCTCCAAAGCTAGCGTCCCAGTTCCTGTTGGCGTCAACTCCAACACAGGTGGAACCAGGGTTTGGCTTTCTAGTTTTGCGCCACATACGATTCTTAAACAAACACATAGTTTATGAGAACTAATATTCATTACATGTAGCCAATTTACTTTTAAAGTGCAGCCATTAAGACTAAACTCACAGAACGGTGGGTGTATTCATAGCCGTCAGGGTTGGTGACGATCTCCAAGAAGATGTCATAGTTGTTAAGGATGTCAGTGAGGATGGAGTCTTGTCCGTAGTCAGTCACAATCTATGCAATACAAAAAAAATGTATATGTGTGTTTGAGTAAATTTATTTATTTACCAGCAACTGTGTCTTTTTAAGTCATTAATGCATGTTAGGTAGATTACATTTAAAATTTATTTGACCTTTTTGGCAAACCAGACTCCACTGGCCTGTGTGACCCATTCTCTGGAGTGAATGCCGGTGTCAATCCAGATACCAGGACGATTTGCTCCTGTGCTGAACTGTGTGAAAGAAATAAATGAGCTTATATATGTAAAAATGTAAAATATTCATCTGTACAAATTGGGATTAACCAAAGTCAATGCCACAGTTATTATTATTATTATATAAATGTGACCTACCTTCAGGACGTTCAAGGGGCGGCCCTCATAGCTTTGACCAATCACAATTTTGGTAACCAGACCACTGTTGTCTGCCACAAGCAAATCCATGAATGAATAAATCTGAAACCAAAATATTAAATTTACTTTGAGTTAAAAAAAGTTTACAACTTTAGAAGTCCACCATAACAAACACATCTGACAAAACCATGTTATTGTGCAATAAAACTTAATAATGTTACTTATAATTTTTTTAAAGTCATTGTATTGTGCTAAGCTCTGCTTTACTTACCGCACTCAAATCATGATAGTTTGCATAGTCAAAATCATCTGTAGTTCTGGGAATAACACGAGATTTCAACATCTGATGCTGCTCCTCATCCAGCAAATCCTAACAGTGCAAGAATTTTTTTTAAATGATTTTCAAGTGGTCACTGTGCAATCAAATGTGAAATACTGTTAAGATATTCCTACCTGGACATCCTCGATCATAACACTATATTGGATGTGATTGTACGCCAGGAAAGCCCTGACAGCTTGAAGGCTGTTGAAAGGAACAAGGACATCCACAGGTAGAGACTCATGAACGGGCCCCATCCAAAAGTCCAGCTTAACACAAGAGCATATGTACAGAACACATTTTTTTATTGTAGTGTTTATAGTTTAAGTGTTATTAATGAATACCAATAATAGAGTGTCTCTGTAAAGTACACTGACTTACTGCAAGATGTTCCTGTTCAGCGAGCTCCTTCAGGAGATTAATCTGTGCTTCATCTTGTGCAGTGATCCGAAAAACCTGATGTCTGCAGAAACATCAACATTACCGATTTATTCATTTTTCTAAAAATAAAAAAATAAATTGGTATCCTTTACATTTATTTGTGCACTTACCCCTCGAAAGTTTTTTTTCCTAGCACGGCCACAAAAAGAGCGGTAAAAACCAAAAGCCCCCTCATCTTGCAAAGTGGACTGAAGTTTTTAAGAGTAACAGCCTTTTATATAGTACTGTGGTGGATGAGACTTTACAGTTCAGGAGTTAAACCTCCTGCTACAGTTCTCACAGTCTTATACAACACTAAAGTTTGAGTTTAATAGATGAGAATATTGCAGCTGTTTTATTGCCTGTTACTTAAAATAGCAACTCAGAGTATACTGACAAGAAAACTTGTATTAAAGGGATAGTTCACCCAAAAAATGAAAATAATGTCATTAATGACTCACCCTCATGTTGTATCAAACTCAGAAAACCTCTGTTGATCTTCAGAACACAGTTTAAGATGTTTTATATTTAGTCCGAGAGCTTGTTGACCCTCCATTGAAAATGTACGTACGGTATACTGTCCATGTCCAGAAAGGTAATAAAAACATCATCAAAGTGGGTCAGTTAGAATGTGTTGAAGCATCGAAAATACATTTAGTTTAAAAATAACAAAAATTACGACTTTAGTCAGCATTGTCTTCTCTTCCACGTCTGTTGTGAAGCGCATGCGTGAGACTAAAGTCACATGACTGCAGTGACGTGACTGACGTATGATGCGGCTGACGTGTTATCTGGTGCGCCCCAGCGTTTTTTTTCGTGTGTGTGCCCGAGCTTCGAGCAGTCTGAGGGAGATGCACGCTGTAGGTTTGAAAAAAAAAAACTTTGCAACCATGTCTAAGGATAACATGTCAGCCGCATCACTGCAGTCACGTGACTTCAGTCTTGTCCACACAGTTCACAACAGAACCGGAACAAAAGAAACTTCTCGTTATTGTAAAAACAGATTATATTAAAGCCAGTCTGTCAAACAGACACACATAAAGCCTGGAGTATAGTCCATTTTTTACGTATGCGTGAACATAGCAAAACTGTTAGCCAGTGTATGTTTACAACCCACAACGTCTATTCAAAATAAGAATTCTGATGAGAGGGGGTTAAAACAGGACAGAAAATAGCCTATTACTGCTAAATAAGGATGTTTTTGGATGTTGATAATGTTATAAGTGGACCTCGGAGAACTGTACAAACTAATAAAAAAGGCAGTTGATGACCCCTTTAAAGTGCCAATATTTAACGCTATAATTGATATTTAGGATTCATTTTATTAATTTATGGAGGCACATTTTATTTAAACCCTAAAACATCATATCCCCTATTTATGCAAACACATAAATATTTCACATACAGTGAAGTCCAAATAGTGAGGAAAATGGATCTGTTTTCGTAAATTCTGTCAAAAATATTTTTTAAAGTCTGTGTTTTATATTAAAACAATAATTTTAAATTAAAAATATTTTAATTACTTTTTACAACGGGTACTATTTTGTACACATAAGGTATGTGAAATATTTTCTGTAATATTATTTAACTGTATTACATGTAGTGCTATGAAAAGATTAATCGCATACAAAATAAAAGTGCATTTTGCCTAATATATGTGTTTGTACTGTGTGTAATTGTTCTGCATATTTAAACACACACACACATACATATATACATTTCAGAACATTTTATTTATAAATCTATTTTTATAGTAAATATAGAGTAAAAAAATATAAATAAATATACATAGGCTACACATGTAAATGTTTCTTAAATACATACATGAATGTGTGTGTGTGCGTGTGTATTTATACATACATAATAATTACACACAGCGCACACTCATATATTATGCACAAAATCACTTTTATTTTGTATGCGATTAATCGAGATTAATCTTTTCCCAGCACTAACATGATATATCACATGAAGACAACATTACTAAACTCACCACTCAAAAGTTACAAACGTTTTTTGCCACAGAGATTACGGAAATTGCGTCCGTGATTTGTCGGGGATCGTTTGATTTTTGCTTCATTCGCACTGCCAATGATTTTCCGGAATCTGTGCATGCATTCACACACATACCGTAAAGATCCAGTAACATGTGCACTTAGGTTGATTCCACAGCCATTAACCACTCAGTCAGCAGCACCAGACCTTATCGCTCCTCCCACTCGTTCCCGATCACCCATAAACTAATGATCATCACCTGTACTCTGACCAGTTTCTAAAAATCTTTAGGCTGTGTCCGAAATAGCCACCCATTCCATATTCCCTACATTCGTTCACCAACATAAGTTAGTCAACTTGAATCCAACAACACTGGTCCAGAAGCACTTCCTGTTTCCGTTTTTTAACACTAGATAAACGTTGGGATAAAATAAACCAACAGAACATATAAATCTGAATTAACTGAAGTTAAGCAAACATCTTAAAGACAATGATATATGTGAAATAAAAAAATAATTGTCACAAACTGTAACAGTTTGTTTACATCATTTGAAAACGAATGAGTGAATTCAGACACGAAAATGACTGTTGGCACAATCTCGTGTCGAGACGCGGGAGTTCATTTGGCACGCGCCTCAGTGAACGAGAGAACGGCCCTGTCCCAAATGGCGCACTTCATGTGGACTTTCGGTCTCGTGGCCTTAAATTGCGCGTTCTCGCTAGTCTACGAGTCCGTAGGGTGTCCCATCTGTCATTTTTACGCTTTGAAGTGTGCTCATCAGCGCCTCCTTTACCCCCTTGATGCGGTCTTCAGCGAAGCCCGCACTGCAGCAGGCTTCGCGCACTTTGCCAACCCAGAAGTCCTTGCGAAAGGGCAATCAGACCAATCAGACGACGGAAGGGAGGAGTTCACACTGACGGGCAACTTCTCTACCTATTTCCGGTGTGATGCTAGCCTAGAAATCTAGACGCACCCTAGCGGCCGCAAAATATATTTGCTGCCAGGGTTTAGTCTAGGCACTCACAATACACTTAACAGCTCCAAAAACCAAAAAATGGTCAGGCCAATCACATCGTGTGTAGCGTCTGTGGGGCGGGCTTAACATGATGACAACAGAGCTGCGACGGTTCCTACTTGAAAACTTCGTTCTTCGTTGCTCTGATTGGTCATAGCGCTATCCTATTGCGTACAGAGGCATTTTGAGGGACAACCTTATATCCCGCCCCTTGCATTGAGCCGTTTGTGTGAAGAGTTGCCAGACCTTACATCTTGATGTAGGTCTGGCTAACCAGGCTAGTGTGATGCTCGAGTCTGTCCCAAAATACGACACCGGTGCACCCACGTGGACTCGCATCAAGGGTCCCTAAAGTCTGGACTACGTGATGTCATCAAAGTGTGGACTCTGAGGAGGACCACAAGTCCGGAGTGTGCCATTTGGGACAGGGCGAACCTCTTCTAGGACCCTATGCTGCGTCCGAAACCGCCTACTACATACTATATAGTACGCGAAAAGCAGTAGGCGAGGCGAGTAGTATGTCCGAATACATAGTATTCGAAAAACAGTATGCGAAAAGTACCCGGATGACCTACTACTTCCGGTTAGATTTTGCAGTGTGCATACGATGGACACTTCACTATCCCATGATGCCCCGGACGAGGAGTTATCCAACGAAGAAGAAGAGGCACGCGGCTGTTTTCGCGCTGAAATGACATGACGTGATGACGACGTATGTCACGTGATGTAGCAAGATGGCGGATGTAGTACGTCCGAATCTCATTCATACTACCAGGATTCATACTATACAGTACCTACTGTTTTAACGGCAAGTAAGTAGGTACTTCATCTAATTCAGTACCTACTATACAGTATGCGGTTTCGGACGCAGCCCTAGTTTTTTTGTGTGACAGCGCCACCTAGCGAAACTGCAGCCTCAGTATTTTCACCCAATTTTAACTTCTTTTAGTTTTTTTTGATGTTTTTAAAGGTTTATTACACCCAAATACTGCTTTCTTTATTGAAATTAAATCTAGAAATGTTGAGTAATTGTTGGGTCTAAGTTGCATTATTTAATAACTCATCAAGTAAAATAAACAAGGAATCATAGCCTTTTCAGTCGATCACATAATATTGTGTATTATTCAAGTACAAAGGGAATACACAAGGATGACTCTGGGGGTAGATTTAAAATGTTTGTATATTTTATACAACTATATAATGCAACAGTTGAACTTGAACACACACAAAAACAAATTTGTTAATGACGTGTATAACATAGGAAGAACTGCATGGACAACGTCTTCACTGACTTCTAAGAGAGTGAAAGATAAAGAAATGAATGAAACCAGTAACATTTAGTTGAACATGTTCATCTTAATTTTTAATTTCAAATTTTAAAGATCCTAGTCACCACAGAGCACACACATTATAAGATACAAAATTATATCAATCTTCATACCAAGTAATGTTCATATTACGGTTATTGCATACTGTTCATTCTAATATAGGGTCAAAGTTTTTGAAACATTCAAATAAAGCTCACCTGAACCGAGAAAAAAATTATAGAGAGAAGTAAATAATAAATATTTAAAGCATACATTACACACCTACCAACTGGATGCTCTCCCCTCTTTTCTCAATTGTTTGTCTATGATTCGATTAAACTGGTGGTGACCTTACTATAGGGAGCTATTTCGGATGTTGATGGTACAACTATATTGTTCTAAGTCAAGGAAAATTTTATTTCTCTCTTTGAGCATTTTTTGTTAGGAATCTTCTACTATGTAATTTTTTCTTCCAAATGTCTTTTTTTGTGCACAGAATAAAATAAATATGGGTTTAATTTACATTAGGGTGGTGACAAAAATAATGACAAATATTTAATTTGAGAATAAATGTGTTTTTAAAGCCATGTAATGAAAAACTTATGTTCTCAAGTAAATGTAATACTTTTAATGTTCAGAATGATTGGCAAAAATTTCAAACCTTCATTGTGTGACAAACTATGTTTCGTTTGTTTTAATGCACCATTTATCAATGTGCATTATTTTTATTTACATTCTTTCACGCCTTGTGATTGACATAAAGTGTTTAATATGGATTATTCTTGGTGTGCTCCATAATAGCCATCAGTGCCAGCCAGGTCTCTTCAGCAGTAGGGATGATTTGACTGGCCGGCAGGATGAAACCATAGCGACCAGTGTCTCTCAGTTCAAAGGTGTAAGAATACTTGATGCCCTGGTTGTAGGTCCAGTCGATGGTGCCTCCACTGGCTTGGTCTAAAAACAGTGAAAATGTTAGCAAGGAAACCACAAAATGGTACTAAAACTATTTTTTTTTTAAATATACAGAAGTTTGTACTAAGGCCCATTTCGTTAAACTTACAGATGGTGGTAATGATGCTGCCATACGTGTAGCGAGTGTTATACAAAGACTGCAGTGCAGTGACGGCCTTTCTGGCGAGCTCATGCTGAAAAGACAATACAAAAACCATTTATAATGTCGTCATCATATACAAGCCGTTCAGTATAATCAAATCTATATGTTTCTAACATGCATACCAGTTCTGCTTTGTCTTTAACAGCAGTGTACGTGTATCCATATGGGTAGAGGAGCATTTGGGAATAGCTGTGAATGGACACAAAAGCCTTGATGTTGCCATGAGATTTCACAAAGTCCACAATAGCTTTGACCTCTGGTTCAGAGTGAGCGCTGGGTCCACGGTAGGTCTCAGAGCAGGGATTGCTACTAGCACCAGCACCTGTAGATGAAACACAGATAAAATTCAGAAGGTAAATACTATTTAAGATTTCACCAAACCATGCATTCCCAAAAGCATCTTACCTCCAAAGCCAGCGTCCCAATTCCTGTTGGGGTCAACTCCAACACAGCTGGAGCCAGAGTTTGGCTTTCTGGTTTTACGCCACATACGATTCTAAACAACACAAACAACCTTGTTTTACAATTATGGTTAGAAATTGTTATATAAATAGTTCTGTTTCTAAATCTTACAGTGGAATGGGTGTAAGCGAAGCCATCAGGGTTGGTGACGATCTCCAAGAAGATGTCATAGTTGTTAAGGATGTCTGTAAGGGCGGGGTCCTTTCCGTAGTCAGTCACAATCTGCGCAAAGAAGATGAGTATGCGAGATTTAATATATTTATACTAACAATGTATTTACTTCACATCTAAAAATCACTAACCTTTTTGGCAAACCAAACTCCACTGGCCTGTGTGACCCATTCTCTGGAGTGAATGCCAGTGTCAAACCAGATACCAGGACGATTTGCTCCTGTGCTGAACTGTGTGGGACAACTTGAGTTAATAATAGAAATATGGACTACCTTTTATTAAACACATTCAAATCTGATATAAAAATAAATTCTTGCCTAAAAACAGCCACTGTAAAAAAAATATGCAGCATTGTTATCAAATCAACACATATTTTTGTTACTATAACTTTAAAAAATTAGGTTAAACAATTTCAACTTGATTTTATAAGTTATGTCAACTTTTCACAAGCTAAAACTTAGTAGGTTGAATTGACTTGCAAAATTAAGTTGTTTTAACATCATGCTGCATAGTAAGCTTATAATTATACCTAGTGAGTAAAGATTGGTATACTATTAATAGACTATAGTGTTATGACTTACCTTCAGAACGATCAAGGGGCGACCCTCATAGCTCTTACCAATTTCAATTTGGCTGACCAGATCACTGTTCTCTATCTCGAGCATATTCATGAACATGAGAATCTGAAACCAGCATAGTGATGACCAAATTATTGAAATTTACTTTATTATGAAACATACACATAGAGATTAATGGAAAGCATCAGTTAAACATGTAAAATATGTTAACACCATCATACTTCTTAAGTAAACAAGATGCCATGTTTTTCAATGTAATTTAATAAAGATAATTATACACTCAAAAAAATGAAGTGTTGGGTTTAATTAAAAATATTATGTCAACAGGTTCCACGCAATTTAATTTAGTTTATTTACAAAAGAAGTTTAAGTAAATTCAACAAACCTTAGTAAAGTCAATAAATAAAAATTTGGTTAATTGTTCATAAAAAATTAATTAATGATTACAAAAATTTTGAACAATGCCATTTTATAAACGTCACCCCCTTTAATTAGAAATTAATACGTCCATAACACAGAATCAATCAATTAAATTGCAGCTGCTCAATACAACTTATCAAATAAACCTTTTTTTATACAGTTAATCAAACATATCACAAAAATATTTGAAATGCAATGTTGCATTCCAAACCGTTTGTTTGATTTGTTCTAAAATATATCAGAACAAGTTAATTAACTCGTTAATTAACTTGTGCTACACTTCTGCAAGAGGGTACATCAATTCTGCCAGAACAACAATTACCCATAATACACTGCAAAATCCTCAGCCAATGAGATTCAAGTCTGTATTGGTTTTATATATCTGTTTCTTTTATGCAACAATTTTATGTTGGCTGAACAAATAAGTTTTAAGTAAAGCTGACAAGAAACATTTTTGTTGAATGAACTAGATTAAATTAAGTTCACATTGTTAAATAGATTTTTTTTTGTTATCACAACATGAAAAAATTAAGTAAAATTGGCAATTGCGAAAGTTCTTTTTTTTAAGTGTATGAATTAAAGTTGTGCTCCACTTACACCATTGAAATCAGAGTACTGACTGTAGATGTAGTCATCAGTACTAACACGAGGACGAGAATCCAACAATTGATGTTGTTCTTCATCAAGCAAATCCTTATGGATAAAGGAGAAAACCATAAAATAAAGTAAAAAAATTCAAATCATTATCATTTAAATGAGTTTTGCAATAATATGTCAAGAAAGATTTAATGTGGCAGAACTTCAATGGGTGTTGACTGAAAGCTATGATAATTGTAACAAAAGTTGAGATAAGATCATTCAAAATATCTTTTTAGCTTTGAAAAAGCTCTCACCTGGACATCCTCGATCATAACACGATATTGGATGTGATTGTACGCCAGGAAAGCCCTGACAGCCTGGAGGCTGTTGAAAGGAACACGGACATCCACAGGTAGAGACTCACGAACGGGCCCCATCCAAAAATCCAGCTTAACACAAAATATTGAAATTACACATTTACATTTTAAAAGTCTTGTTTAAGTGTTTTAATTCCAACAGATCTGGAACAATCAAACGATCTCTGGGTTTCACAAAGACTTACTCCAAGATGTTCCTGTTCAGCGAGCTCCTTCAGGAGATTGATTTGAGCTTCATCTTGTGCAGTGATCCGAAGAACCTGATGTCTGCAGAAACATCAAAATGATCTCTATGAGCACAACTCATGGTGGTAGACTCATCTGTGGCTTTAGTAAAAAGTAAAAGCTTGCTCTACTTAAAAAATTACTTTATTGGTATACCTAAAAATACATTTTATAAACTTAAAATTTTACAATTAAAGTGAAAAAAGTTTAAGAAATTACTTCAATTTGTAACACCTAAAATATTTATTTAAGCACTTTCATCTTACATTTTACACTTAGGAGCAGTTTATCCAGAGGCAGACTAAAATGCATGTTTGAGCTGCCTTCATTTAAAAATGTATCTTAAAGGTGACATAGAATGATTGAACGGGGTATTTATTTTATTTTCTGTGATGTGACATGTAGACAAAATTTTTTTGTTTGGGTCTGTAATGCCTTAGAAGCTTCCTAAAAACCTCCTCAGATAGCTCTATTAGGGTGGGGGATTTTAAACAAGTGGTTTTGCACCTATTTGGCTCCCCCTACTGGCTTAACTTGCAATCTCATTACTGATTGGCTGAATTTAGGCAATTATTTTAAAGTAGAGGGGCAGTTAGATGCCTGTGATGTCATAAGCATCAGTTTTTCAGATTGGGCCGTTTTCTGGCTGACATTTCTAAAAGAGGAATTTCTATGAGACTGAGATGTTTAGCACTTTTTGTATGTTCTTGAATGCGGGTAGACTACCAATATTTAACAAAGACAAGGCAAAAATGGTTATTCATTCTCTGTCCCCTTTAACAAATATCAATGCCATTGTTTTGTCTCAATATGCACACTCAACGTTTTTTTTGTAAGGTATGTATGTTTGTAAGAACTTCTTAAATGTCCTGATTTAACTTAGGCCTAGTCCTGAATTAATCTAAACCATGTCTGGGACATAGCCCTTTACTGAGAAAAGTTGGAAAAAAAATCCAATTTTTACCAAAGTTAATCCAACTTTCACTTTTTACAGTGTATGGGAGTTTAAACTTGTTAATTTAGGGGCAATATTTGACCCCTAGAATTGATTTTAAGAAGCATTTTTTATTTTATTGCAAAAGTAAATGCGTATATTAATGCAAAATGCCAATCTCTCAATGTTAGTGGAATTTAAGAGGTTTTATTGACTTGACATCCTCTAAAAAAACTTAAAAAAAAAAAAACTCTCAAAAGCTGCAAAAAGTTGCTTTTTGCCAATGACATCTGCAGTCAAAGCAGTTAGAAGAATCACTAAATTCTTCATCTTGCTACATAACATAAACTACACTATTACCACCATTTACCACATTTTATCTCTGTGGCTTTCACACCCATTGAAACACGCAGCACTAAATAAAACTAAATAACGTTTTCCCTTCAAAATAAATACATCTCCAGTGCTTTATACTGTTTTTGCCCCGTTTAGTATGTGACAGTTGTAGTGTTTTTCAAAGAAACCTTGATTATAGTTCAAACTGCTTTTTGACTTATAACAATTCAATAACAATTTAAAACAAAAAAAGATTTACACTCACCCCTCAAAAGTTACTTTGCCATAGACGGCTACAAAAAGAGCAGCTAGAACCAGCAGCCCCTTCATCTTGCTGTGTAGAGTACAAAACTTCCCACTATAAAACACCTTTTATACAGCAGCTATGACCTTGTTGTGGTGCTGATACAGAGGCAGACCTGCTGCTTTGATTCCCACAAGCTTAACCTTAATGTTAAAGCTCTGAGAGCAATGCAGCTGTTTAGCTAAATATAGCCTATAAGGTGATATAGAGCTAAATATATAGAATTTGTTATATATAAAGAGAATGTTATGTCAGAGAAACACATCCTGTGACTGATTATTATTTCAAGTCAATATTTAGTTGTTTAATGTGATCGGCATGCAGGAGTAAACCACAGATTATCATCAGGAATCCACAAGATTTTCATTTACATTGAAAAACGTCTTTAGGAAGTTAACTATAGAGCAATACATTTGTGACATCCTAGTCAGGAATGCTTTTTGGAGAATGTTTTGGAGGGGAAAACAGTTTACAGTGAGAGTTTTCTGTAGAGATGTTTTTTAGTATAATCCGGTAAATTGATAATAAAAAAATGGGCGGAGCATCAGCTCTGAAGTATCTCTAATTGGATAGGTGCAACAGGTGCAGACTGCTGAAATCACACACACACATATATATAGTGTGTAGCCTATAAAGTTTGTGAGAAAAAGAAGACATTATATTCTATGAATGAACATTATAATGTGTATTTGATGCTAACGGTCAGAAGAAGGTCATATTGAATTCAAAGGTCCTGCCATTTAGGTACAGAAATGTACATCTGAGATACCAATGACAAATATGCACTCCTTTATGTACAAATGTGTAGTTTTTAAATACCGCCGTATAGTTATAGCTTTAGTACCTTTTTTAGGGACTCTCTGTTGTGTTGTATAACACTGCCACTGTAGTGAGAATAACGCAGCTGTTTTCCTTACTGTTACTTAATATAGCAATGAGAGGTACATTGTCAAGAACATTTCTTAATATTATGTGACCCCTGCTATACGTGAAATCCCGGCTAAAGTTTCATAATTTAATTTGATAATTTTTTTCATACATTGATTTCACATTAATTTCCATCTTTGAAATGGACTTACTCAATATTAAAGATATTAAGATTATATTTTCACAATGTACTTAACATTAGGGGTTCTTATAGTGGGATCCAGGGGCCCCTAGCGGTTCACAATGCTTAGCCAGGGGATCTATGAAATAATATGTTTTAAATTGTGATTAATAATTTACATTTAAAAACCATGTTTGTCTTGCTACTGTTGATTTTATGAACGCTTTATATATAATTTAAAATACATAACTGTTGAGTCCAAATGTGATTCAACCCTCTTAAAAGCACACAAGTTGAATAACTATGAATCAAGTGTAAAAATATGCTTTGAGGTAAGAAATGTGTTTCCCTTTTAGGCCTAATTTACAAAAAATGACATTAGCTGGGTTTTTGCAGACAGGGCCACATATTTCTTGTTATTTTTTGGAATATATCCTTGACTCCCTGTCAACAAAAACAAGACAGAGCTAAATATAGAAATGATGTGTTCATATTTACATATTGAGCAATAACTTTACCAAAAGCGCTAAAATGCGCCCAGAGCCTGATAATATTTGGACAACTAACACATGACAAAACATTAAAGCAATTCTGATTTCTAAACATTTTATTGGAAATAACTTACAGTGCTCACATTGACATGTGCTCCATGTTTTACATTTACATTCAGCAGACGCTATCATCCAGAATGACTAAACAATTAAGCGATTCACCTTAATGGGATAGTTCCCTTAAAAATGAAAATTGTGTCAAAATTTTCTGACTCTCATATTGTTACAAACCTGTAAACATTTCGTTGTTCTGCTGAACACGAGGGAAGATATTTTTAAAAAATGTTTGTAACCAAACCATTCGTGGAACCCATTTACTTCAATTCCTACTATGGAGGCAAATGGGGTCCACAAACGGTTTGGTTACAAAAATTTCTTCAAAATATCTTCTTTTGTGTTCATCAGAACAATGAAATTATTGCAGGTTTGTAACAACATGGCGGTGAGTAAATGATGACAGAATTTTCATTTTTGGGTAAAGTATGCCTTGTGGGGCCACAATTTGAGAAGTGCAATATAAAGTTACAAAGTTTCCATAAAGTTTAGAGGCAATATCTATTGAAAGGAGGAGAGAGATGCCTGTCTTATAAGGCAGAGAGAGAGAGAGAGAGAGAGAGAGAGAGAGAGAGAGAGAGAGAGAGAGAGAGAGAGAGAGAGAGAGAGAGAGAGAGAGAGAGAGAAGCAGGAGATAGATTATCTGTTAAAAATCTGTCACATCACCACACCCATTGAGTAACCACAGCTTCCTCTATGAGTCCGGTGTGAGTGGTACTGTTGACTGAGATGTAGGAGGACCTCTTATGATCTGTCAGGAAGAGCAGTTTTTTTATTTAAAAAAATTATTTATTTCCATCAACTAGGGAATGTAATCATATTTCTTTAATAGCATCTTTAGAAACATTCATTCTTGTTTGTTAATCCGACATCACGAGTCCCAAAGAGCAGCTTGCATCGTGTCTTAATGTAAATAGGGAAACACGCCCTGTTTTTTTCTTTCTTTCTTTCTTTCTTTCTTTCTTTCTTTCTTTCTTTCTTTCTTTCTTTCTTTGTACAAAAAATGAACACAATTTGTTAGTATTGGTGCAAGCTCTTCATCCTTTTATTCACTGCTCAGCTGTTTCACTTTGTAACTGCGGTATCTCTTACTTGGCTCTGATTGGTAGATTAGACATCAAACTCAGCTCCTATTGGATCAAACAACACACTGGAAGAACAGCGGAAGTGTAATGCGGCGTGAGTGAGAGTTGAGCAAAAGGGTCAGAGGTAACTGTCCCGTTCAAAAGTAGTGACCCGACAGAGAAAATTGGACGGTGGAGACATTCAACACAAATCCACGACAGTAATGGAGATCGAGAAAGAAGTGAAAAAGGTACGATTATTATATCCGATGACTAGTCACGCTCCGAAAGCTTAGTTATTGGGAAAAATGGCAACGCCCTAAAGGTAAACCCACTTTCATTGTTATAAAGTTAACGTTATATGGCGAAACATTGCGTTTTACGCTTGTCAGTGTAAATACTGTAAAGCTTGGTTAAATTTATTAAAAAATAGGAAGTTGGCATAGGAAGTTAAACAAAGAAGGAAGACATCATCTTTCATTCAGGCAGAACTAAGTAAAATATGAATTGCTGCATTGCATTGTCTTTGAATTTATCGAATAAATATTTACACTTTTTCATATACAAAATGTCCGACACAAATTAATAAATGTTTAATGTTAATTTATTCGTTTACTTATGGGTTACTTATTAAACTGATATATAACTGCAGTGATAAGTGAATGAACAAATGCAGCATATAATACAACATTGCAACCACAAATTATAATGCTGGTAAGGTTGTCAAGAGTGTTGTGACGTGGACAGTAAATTGCACAGTTTCCAATTTCAGGGAACTGTGCAAGATGACGTGAACTTATTTAAACATTGCATTTAACATGAAATAGCCAGTATCTCATAAACACTGGTGAGCATAAAGACCTTTCATGATGACATAGCCAAAATTTAAAGCCTGTAATAAAAAGTAAATGCTATAAATAGTAATTTCCTGTGTAACTTTGTATGTTATTGCCTCTTTAATATGAATATTTACAATGTTTACCTTTTTGTAATTTACTTTGGATGAAAGCATCTGCTAAATCCCTATATATAAATGTAAAAGAACAATAAAATGACTTCAGGATGACAGCAGGATTTATCAATGTTAAACGCTATAAACTGAGCCATTCTCTCAGTTTCAGGATAAACCAAACAAAAGAGTTTCTCAAACAGTTATTGGAGGTAAATCTGTAAAAAGTTTTACAGAAACCAAAGTGGGAACTTAACTGATTCTGTTTGCTGACAGAAACACCTGTGCATATTCAATATGTAAAAGTCCCCAATAAAATCAAAATGACGTTTTTTGTCTTTTAGTATTGATATGTCCTAATTTAGTATATCTATAAACTAGTGTGCTCCAAAACATTGACAAAATTCACAGCTATAAGCATTTAAAACCTACAGTTTCTCACTGCCACCAATTTTTATGACATCACACTCTGCACTTCAGCTTCTCTAAGTAAACACTACTGGCTATTTAAAAAGGGAAAGAGCAACTTAATATCTCCCAACTTTCTGTTTTAGTTGAAATTATGCACATTTTAGGCACTTCAGTGTGTCTTTACAGCATAGGAGATCAGTACAGAAATCCTCCAGGCGTTCTCCATCTTGATAAATGCATGACCTTATAAGGCTGTCTTCCAGCTGTGAGAACTATGTGTTAGAGACAGGGATTTGAATGAGGTTTATAATGTAAATGTATCAATATTTAGTCAAGAAACCTGTTGCCAGCTTGTCTCTTTGAAATGAACATTGCATGTGAAATCTACTGTCCAAAAGCAGGGTGTTAAAAATAGATTTATATGTATGCATTTGGGGGCACTTTTAGCCAAAGCTACATACAGTGCATTCAATGTATAATTTTTAATAAAATGTGTGATCTGCATTATTTGATGCATTACTTGCATCACTTCTAAATCTAAAAATAACATAATAATTGTGTCCTGATATTATATTTCCATTACATTTAGGCATTTTTATAAAACAATATAATCTTAAAATGTCATGATTTCATGATACTAGAAAGCATTCTTTAATAATTACACTATAAATGGTAAGTAAAAGTAAGTGCCACAAGGTTCATCAAAATCACATAATAAAGAAGCTGTATAAACTATTAAATTGTCTTTTTTTGTCGGCAGATAACCCTCGGCCATGAGATTGGAGCAGGGGCATCCTGTCTGAAATGCAAGGACAAGTGTGAAGGTTTTGAGCTTCACTTCTGGAGGTTCGTACTAGCCTTCTTATGCAAGTTTATTTAAGAAGCCATGTTATTATTCATTCATGTAACGTTCAGTGTGAAAAATATACAGTTGTACTTTTGTTGTCCATGCATCATCGTCCTAGCCAGCTGATCAGCAAGCAGTGGCTTATCTTTCCAGCAAATGTAATAAGAAAAAATTGCATCTGGCTTTATATGGCCATTATCTTCACTTGTCCAGTTTTCCTGCAGTGTTGCATGTCATTCCCAAGTGCTCATATGGTTTCAGGAATGGTGGGTGAAAAGAGGTGAATCTGGGTCATTTTAGTTTTCTTTTCAGCACAGTTTTTTTCTGATGTCACTTATTGAGGCTTAGGCCCACCCACTTCCTGTTTCCAATTTTTCAATTTTTAATTATCAGGTATATATGAAAGGTTTCGTTGCAAAACAAGATAAATCCGTTTTTTAACATTTTTGTCAAAACATGTTTATTATTATGTTATCATGTTATTATTTTGTTTTATGGTGCTACTTAGCTGTATTTTTTAAGTTATGAAGGTTTGAATCAAAACAAACCAACTGCAGTTGAATTTATATTAATTGGAATGCACAACCAAAAAACGAGATTTCTGAAATATAAAAAAAAAAACGGAGTTATCTCGTTTTGCAACGAAACTCTTCATATATTTATGAAGCCATTTTGGATATAACAGTGTAGTGAAGACAGTAGTAACGGGTGAGGAGTAAGGGACCCCATTAAAATTTATGGTGGATTTCTGTGCATTTAAAGCCGTGGGAATCAATCAATTCAAGTTACTTTTTCTTTGTTGCTTCGGAGCACTGACATACTGAAACATTAAAAGCGTCTTTTTAGTATGCGGCAGTGATTTGTGTATAAACATTTACCATGACTGCCATTGATATGTAAATCTGATGTCCCTAAAGAATTCGCAATCTACACTTTTATAGCATTCTGTTTATCCCTAAAGTGCCTTAATAATGTTAAAGTTTCCTATAGAAACAACACTCATGATTTAATTTAACATAGGCTGATTTCTCATAGACTCTCTCACTGTGTTCACATTTAGCACAATTTACAACGAAAGCATTGATTGAGGAGTTTTACAGTAGCATAGTTTATCAAACTCTAATTTCAAAAGATCAAATTTTTTTTTACAGATGAACAAGTTACTCTTTATCTTAAATAATGAACTTTCCTTCTTTTAAGGAATAGAAATCTTTGCATTTCACTATGCAGTCTGCTTACAGAATATCTGTGCAAGTCGTAACTTGACATGTGCACAGCAATCCAAACTAATGATACAAGACTTAACAAAACCTACATTACTTAAACAGACAGGGCTTTCCAAAGCCATTATATGCAACTCTCATTCTTTGTAAATCTCACATGGCTCTTAAAAATACTATAAATAAGTTAACTCTCCTCTGTTTTCTTCCAGTATGCTGTTGATTTGTTTAGTCCTTCCCATAATTCTTAAACTTAAACCTCTTAACAGAAAGATCTGCAGAAACTGCAAATGTGGCTTGGAGGACCATGATGTGCAGCTTGAGACAGAGGAAGATAAGAAAGTGGGAAAGCTTTTCGAGGACACAAAGTACACAGGCCTCATAGCCAAGCTGAAGAGAGATGGTATCCCATCTTACAGAGGCAACCAGTTCACCATCAGCGTCCAGTCTCCCACCATCAGCACCGCTACACCTTTCTCTGCGGGCACGTTTATCCCCGCTGGTCAAGCCTACAGCCCTAGTGCTCAGTCTGTACATGCCCCACATGCTGCCTCAGGGCCTGGAGGTCACATCTCTTCTGCTCCAGGAGGAGGGCACACTGCTGTCCTAGGAGCCGGAGGTCAATACCCTTCTGCTCCAGGTGGAGGAGGGCACACTGCTGCCCCAGGAGCCGGAGGTCACTACCCTTCTGCTCCAGGAGGAGGGTACACTGTTGTCCCAGGAGCCGGAGGTCACTACCCTTCTGCTCCAGGTGGAGGAGGGCACAGTGCTGCCCCAGGTGCTGGAGGTCACTACCCTTCTGCTCCAGGTGGAGGAGGGCACAGTGCTGCCCCAGGTGCTGAAGGTCACTACCCTTCTGCTCCTGGAGCAGGCCATAAAGCTGCCCCAGGGGCTGGAGTTCACTACCCTTCTGCTCCAGGAGGAGGGCACACTGCTGCCCCAGGGGCCGGAGGTCACTTCCCTTCTGCTCCTGGAGCAGGCCATAAAGCTGCCCCAGGGGCTGGAGCTTACATCCCTTCTGCCGCAGGAGCAGGGAATATTCTTGCCCCAGGAGGAGGGCATACTGCTGCCCCAGGTGGTGGAGCTCACACCCCTTCTATCCCAGGAGCAGGCCATACTGTTGTCTCCCCTTCTTCATCACCAGCTAAATTCCCTGGTGCGGGCCCTGCTGTTATGCCCACCGCAGTGCCAGCCAAGACTAATGTGGTCAAGTCCATTACCTATGAATGGGCACCATCTGGAATCAATCAAGGTTTGGTGAGTATCTATGTTTTAAAATAGACTATGCTTTCTAAAATTGCAAAACACTTACGACTTTATTAAGCTGTTGCTCTGGGCTCCACTAGGGGTCAGTATTGTCTACTTTATTTTTTGAGACCACTGTGTCCAACACTTGAGGCAGTGTGTCTCACTGTTCTGTAAGTCAATAACTTAAGAGGGGAAGTCTATTAAAATGGTTTAAAGGCTTCCAAGGCCTCCAAATCTCATTCAAGTGAGCTTTAAAGATATTTAAGCAGACCGATTCATGTGCCTTGGGTATATCTGTGCATAAGACAGCATTTACAGTTTACAGAGTTTGACATTTACAGCCACCTAAAAAATGAAAGATTTCAACCAATATTTATTGTACTCAGGCTCTGCGTTACATGGAGCTTCTGCCTCCGGAGCGTCGGCCCATCGCCGGTACGACTGGAGCAGATTACCGTAAAAAGCAGATGGCCAAGCAACTTCCAGAACATGACCAGGATCCCGAACGCTGCCACGAACTCTCTCCCGGCGAGGTCAAGCTAATGCAACAGTACGTCCGCAAGTACAAGGACGAGGCGCTGGGCATTGGTGACATTACACTCCCAGAAGAGATAGGAAAACAGGCAGGCCTGACTGGCGATAAGGGGGCTCAAGGCCTGGGGGCTGGAACAAAGCCCGGTGCTGGAACACCAGGAAGACCAGGAACTGATTCAGCAGCAGGAGACAAAGGTGATGCTTTTGCTGCCATGGGGAAAGTTGGTGCTGCAGGGGATTCTGGGACTTCACTAAGTGGACCTTCAGGGAACTATGTAAGTATGAAGCCAGTGAATTATTTAAAATAAGACTAGGAATATGTATTAATAAAGTAATGAATTTGAATCACATAAATAAAATGTATGAAAGGGACAGTTCACCAAAAAATGAAAATTCTGTCATCATTTATTAACTCACCCTCAAGTTGTTTCAAACAACCCTGTATACATTTTTTGTTTTGCTTAACACAAAGGAAGAAGCAGAAATCAAAAGCACCATTGACTTCCATAGTAGGAAAAGAAATTACTATGGTGGCCAATGGTGCTTAAATAAATTTTTGGTTACTAACAAACAGTAAATTCCATTTGATCTAAATGGCTCTCAGTCTAATTTGTAGCCGTTTAGATGTCAGCACCCATTAACAAAAACCTCCCGTTTGGATGTGAACAGCAGCAGTATTTATTTTCCCATGTGTGCAGCGGGAGATGTCCTGTATCTTTCTCCACTTCTTATCTCCTCATTCGATTATCACGAGAGGAGTCCAAGTTCAGCCAAGTCTGTGTTAGTCATGCAAATGGAATGAACATTATGTATAAAGGAGATCTTCATAAATTATCACACTAGAATTTTTTTAATTGAAATCCTTTATAAGTGTGCAAAATCTTTTAATGAAAACACATGTTTTTGAAGAAATAGTTCATCAGAATAAAGGCAGAAATGCTTGTAGGTGAACGTTGTTGTGCAGTAAATTGCTAAACGAAATGGTTTCTCATGTACATAATGTTCGTTTAAAGTGATCTGCCCCTGCAGAGTTTTTCCACATTCATTCTTCATTGATGTTTCTGCCAAGCTCAACTCATCACCGGATCTCTGCCCACAGTCTTGCCACCAATGCCAGCAGCCTATGAAGAAGGGGGAGCCAGCTGTGTACGCAGATCGGGCGGGCTACGATAAACTCTGGCACCCGGGCTGCTTTGTTTGCTGTACTTGCACTGAGCTGTTGGTGGATATGATCTATTTTTGGAAGAAGGGGCAGCTGTATTGTGGTCGCCATTATGGAGACAGCGAAAAGCCTCGATGCGCAGGTTGTGATGAGGTGAGAGGGGGCGGGGCAAAATATTTTTTATATATATGCGTAGTCAAATTACATGCAATTATATGTAATGTTTGTTCAGTGCACTTTGAGGGCTTTCTCAGCAAATATTAGTGTGTATTAATATTTGGAAAACTTGATTCACTTGTTATGTAACGTTTGTGTGTGTTTGTGTGGTCTTCCAGCTCATCTTCAGCAATGAATACACTCAGGCTGAGGATCTGAACTGGCACCTGAAGCACTTCTGCTGTTTTGACTGTGACTGCGTGTTGGCCGGAGAGACTTATGTAATGGAGAACGAGAAACCTGTCTGCACGCCCTGCTATATGAAGAACCATGCTGTGGTAAAGAAAAATTCTCTTCTCTGCACCGCAAACGGATGAAATATTTAGCAGCTAGTTTCACAAACTCTCACTTTGTACATCTATTTATTTATGTCACGCCAAAACGTAAATTAAATTCCTGCAAAGCCCCAACTATTAAAACTAACAGGCTCAGCATGTGTTTGGCAGCCATGCTGGTTCAACAGCAGGTGAAGAGGATTAAGGAAGTGTCAGTGACATGATAATCGGGCAAAAGGGAGAACGCTTGCTCTTTTAATGGACGAGATATCACATACCACCGTTCTCCTCCACCCTTTCTCTTTCAGCGGCTGTTCTCTGGAACTGCTTTTATGATTCATCTATTTGACATGAGTTTCTTTGTGGTATTTGTTTGAATGAGCATTAACTAATCTGATTTGATAAGCAGTATATGTACTGTAATGCGATAATGTTCTGTTAATGTTTTATACTTTTGATCAGAAAAGTTGTTTATGGAACTATATGTATTTCAAGTCGTTTGAATTTTTGCTATTGCTAAGATCACATTATAATATTGTATAACGTACATGTTTTTGTTTTGTATTCACAGTGTTGTGTGGCCTGTCACAACCCCATCGAACCTGAAGCTCAACGCGTGTCGTATGGAGAGTACCACTGGCACGCCGAGCCCCAGTGCTTCCAGTGCTCCGGCTGTTCCAAGTGCCTCGTTGGTCAGCGCTTCATGGCTATGCAGGGAAAGCTGGTCTGCTCCGTGGAGTGCAAGAAGAAAATCATGGCCTCCTGAAAGAACGTTCAGGAATTTTACTTATGCAAAAACAAATAAAGGTGAAAAAGTTCACTTCGAGATACAAGCTACTGTAACACACATCAGTATATACTGCAATTGTTGACCAATCATAATTTCTGTCATTCCAAGTAATTTAATGGAGCAGCTAACAGTGACCTAACCTATATAAAGTTTTAATAGTTGACCCAAAATTAAAATGTACTCACCCTCTTGTTGTTTCTAAACTGTTTGACTACTCTTGGGTCTTTTGTCACTTTTAATGACTTTTACATCCTTTCTGAACCATAAAAGCGTCAATCCCCATTTACAGTATTGTTATTGTATGAATAAGAGTGCATACCAAATTTCTTGTCCATAAAAGGGCTTGAAAAACATTAAGATGAGTAAACGATTGTTTAATTCTGAGTGAACTATATCTTTACATTTTAGTATTATTAAAAAGCAATAATGGCTTTTTTGGCTAGTGAAAAAATATTCAGACTGTCTAAAATTGCACTTTATTTTTTCTGTAGCTTTCACTTTGTAATCCAATAAATGTTTTTTCACGTAACTGGTGTTTTAAAATCCTTCCTTTTGTGCTTTATCTGTTAATGTTCAACGCTTTCACAGCCTTCGACGAGTTATCTCGTCAATTAAGAGAAAACATTTGCATAAAAAAATATTTCTGAAGAATGTTTGTGTTAAGCTGCAATACCGCGATTATCCACTAGATTACCCAATTTATAAAAATAAAAACTAAAGCCAAAACGTTATTTACATACTCTATGTATGTTTTGATAATCGTTCTGAATGTGATCTCTGATAAAATTGCTTCACAAAAATGTGATTATTTAAGCTTTTTGCTAAAAAAATTTTTTAAGAAAAATATCCATATTTAAGAGTTTATAAGTAGAGAAAAAAATATAGATAAAATATAAGTTTTTTTCTGTTTTGTTTAGTTATTGTTTGTTGGAGGGGTCTGTTCTTTCATTTGATATATTTGTATGTTTATATATTTTTTAGAAAAACTATTTTCTGGAAGGCGTTTTGTGAAACTTGAAAAAATGCTATCTGGCAACTTTTCAAAAAATGGCTGGCGGGAATGAGTTAAGAGTCTCAAGGGGCAGCTGTTACGCTAATGCTAATATCTTGACCATTTGAAACGATTAACAATTCAAATTTAGTCTTGCACTTTTGGGGAAAATTAACCCACATCTTGTTGTCTTAGTGGAAACTGCGCACAATTCAAGGAAGCCCGGTTTATTTGAGTCGCCATTGTGCTACAGTGTATGACGTTATTTCCCCCCACCGTAACAACAGTCCACGGTAGCACGAAGAGCTCGGCTACTTCACCTCCATTCACCTCACGCCACAGGAGGGTGGGGTTTTCCAGAAGGGAATTCTTTCCTTCGGTGTCACCCTCGTGCAGGAATGCCAAACACAGAGCGTGCACACACAGTCATGCCGAGTCCGACTCCCTACAGCTTGTTTTCCCCACAAGCGTTAATGGTGCAATACAGATGATCTGTTGATTAGTTGCTCCCCGGGGTTATAAAACACAGATGTAAGTGTTTATGCTGCCTGAAGGAATTACCACAAAGCAGAAAGCACATTCAGACCCCACACGAGAAAAGTCAAAACAGGTGATCCAACCACTTAAGGATCTGGTGATAGCTTTTTTGAGATGTTTGAGAACAGTATATCAAAACATGTATGTTGGACTAGATCAAAAAAGGCAATTACTTTTTGGTCATCTGTGTAAATAAAAGTTGTTTTTCGGTAGTTTTACAGCACACCATGAATATTTAGTTTGTTGTTAGCTTAAAGGACCACGCTGACTTTTTGGAACTTTAACTTGTTCACTGTATCCCCCAGAGTTAGATAAGTTCATGCCACCTTAACTTTGTCTGATGCACCCACTGCCGCTAACCTAGCTTAGCACAAAGACTGAAAGTAAATGGCTCCAGCTAGCATACTGCTCCCAATAAGTGACAGAATAAAAGTGATTAGCGCAACACTTGCGCAAACTCTCTGCTCCTCACCATGGGACTTCTCAGGTGCTGCTAGCAAATAAAAACTCTGCCTAAGTAGCAGTGCTTCGCCTTCTGAAAATATATTGTCTCCGGTATGTATACGGTTAAAAGATGTCTGTGTCTCATATGACCTTGTTATTTGCACAAGCTGTGACTATACAAAGCGCAACATATAAATAGGAAAATGTTTGTGCTATTTTGTCACTTACTGGGAGCAGTATGCTAGCCGGAGCCATTTACTTCCAGTCTTTGTGCTAAGCTAGGCTAGCGGTGGGTGCGTCAGACAGAGTTACAGCACGCACAGAGATGATAAAGGTTTGTATGGACTTATCTAACTCTGCGGGATACGGTGAATAAACTAAAGCACCAAAAAGTCGGTATGTTTCTTTAAGGTATCTGATAGAGCAATTTTTGACCCAGAAGTACTTGCATGTGATGTTAGACTTAACATGGATTGAATTGGATGCTTCAGATGCAAAGATCATTTGATTGGTCGAAAAAATTATGAGAAGCTGAAGTGCACAATGATGTCATTTAATTGTTAATCCGTATTGGCGAATAAGAGAGCGACTTTACGAAGTGCCTTACTTAAATATTGTCAATGTTTTGGAACGCAGTAGTTTTTAGATATTCATACTAAAAGCCAAAAAACTTCTGAAATCATTCTGATTTCATGGGGACTTTAAATGTAGCCCTGACACTTGAGCTCTTGTTTTGAAAGACCCTTTATCATCCTGGTCATGTTTATGTGGCCTTTAGCTGCAAAATTTTCCTGGATATTATCAGCTAAATTTTTCCAGTCAATCTGCACATTATATATATATATATGCTGCTACACACAAAAAAAACATTATTATAAACTCGATAGATAGATGTGTGACGTTTTTTCATAGAAAATCTTTTTCATAAAATATTTATTTAGGTTCACAGCTCATTAGCCGCATGTGTTTTGTTGATGGATTTGTGTAGCCTACACTAAAATAGACATCTGTTAATGGGATCACCTGTTTCCTCCATGTCCATTTGCCTCACCAGCTACTTACTGATGTGATCCTGCAGGGGGCGCTAGATCACATTCCATAATAAATTGCACTATCCCGTATCAGTGCTCGTATAAACGTGTAACTAACTGATTAGCTTCCTTATGTCTATTTCAAAAATATAGCATAGACAACATAATTGTGATTTACAAATAAGGACATACTCGTATGTTCATGTTAGTCCTGGAACAAAAGTCATGTCAACCAATCAGATTCAAGAGTGGGTGTGGCTACAAAATTATGATTACCATGGTGACCATAGTACACTGTGAAAAGCAGTGACCGATTTCGATCTAACCGTAGAAAGGATTTGTGTTGAAGTAACTTAATGTAACCTGAATAATTTGGGCATTTTTTTGGCTTGCACAAAACCAGGTCATATTTGTTTAATGACAACAAATGTTGCGCTGTACAGATGTTTGTTATCTGTTAGGGTGGAGGATGAATGTGATGTGTCTTATTGACTGATAAGGTTCATCAACAACATTCCTCCTAAAATGAGAGGAGCAAAGGAGAGAGCTTGACCCTTAACAGTAGCAGATGCCAGAGCTCATAAGCTGCCATAAAGGACTAGTCTGTTTACATTCTGATATACAAGTTCAGTCACAAATATTTACTCTTCCATAAAACCTGCCATACGACATCTGTCACACTTTACCATAAAACATCTGATGCTTGCTTGTCCATGGATTTTTTATAACCTAATTTTTGGCCTATACCTGTATTGAGCAGTAATGCTTCTGATCTGAAGTAGAGGAGTTGTTGTCTTGTTTTTTGGGCATGCTCATACCAACTCTGGGCATAAAGAAAATGCCTGGCACAACCCAATACGCTTTCAGTCATACCTGAGGTCGGCTTTTGGCAGTCTTTTGTGCTTTTGTCTTTCTTCTGCATTCCATCTGTCCGTTCTTTGTGTGTGTGTCAATTCTGCTATTAAAGTGAGCTCTCCACACCCACTTATGGTTTATTAGGCCATTGTTAGACGTCCTTACTATTTCTATTTCTTTATATGTCTGTTTATGTCTTTTTCTTCTGTTGACCTGACAGCAGAATGTGGAGAGGCTCCACCCAACTGCAGAGAGATAGCAAGAGAAATATGTTATCCAGAGTCTACAAAGACATTTAAGATGAGCTATTGGAGACCAAAAAGTATTTTTCTTTGGGAATGATGACTGTTTATTTTGGGGCAAGAATGCAATGTATTAAGCACAAAGGATTCAAATGTGATCACTTTCTTTGTTCTATTTTGGCATTGGCGAGATGTTTTGGAACTTGGGTTCACTTCACATCAATTTTAATTGGTAAATAATACATTCAATATGCTATCACTATGTTTTTTACAACTTAGGAAACAGTGTTTTAGAAAGTAACATAGCTAGAGTAATGTTTAAGCAAAACATTTCTCTTTTTTTGTATTTAACAGCTATTCCTGTAGCTCAATTGGTAGAGCATTATGGGTTTGGATTCATTATGGGGTTGATTCCCAGGGAACACATGCTAATAAAATGTATAGATTGAATGCACTGTAAGTGGCTTTAAATAGTGTCTGCCACATGTAAATGAATAATATGATGATGAATGATACTGTTCAAAAGGAAGAAAATAAAGTATTTTGTCAAACATGCAGTTTCTCTAATAGGGCACCTGACTATTTAAACTTGAGGGGAACTGGCATCACACATTACAATATCCCAAAAAATGGTCCCACTGTAAAACAATTTGGTTTAACTTGGTCACCTGGTGGCCTTAACATTTTGTTAAAACAAATAATTAAGTCAACTAGCATTTTTAAGTGGAATGAACTCAAAATTCAAGGCAACCAGGTAACTTACTTTTTTAAATTAACATTATGCCAGTAACATTTGACATTTAAAAACATAGCATTATACAATGAATAAGAATAAACAATCTGTTACAAGGGATTTATAATAATAATAATAATTAAATAATAATAAAACTTACTTTTTTTTAAGTTGAACCAACAAATCTTTTTTACAGTGCTGTAGCTGTCACTCACTGGGGCGGTACTTATTCAGACGTACACCTTTGCACCTAAAGTCAAGATGTCATATTAGTGTAAATGTGTACATATCTGTACCTGAAATAGTATAAAGTAGATAAAAATTGCAGAGGCGACATGCCCACTCAAACTAAAACAGGTTTTTCAGACGAATGGATTTTGCATGTAACCTCCAAATTAAACAAACGTCCGTTAATCTGTTACTTACTATCTGTTTAATATGCACACAACATTATCAGTGCGTCAGCCTTCTCTCTTTTCGTTATTTTTGCCGTTTTGATATTGTTACATATTCATGAGGAAGACGCTGCAGGCGCAACAGCGCTGCGCAGTCGCGTACGTCATCATCAGCATCTGAGCACGGTCGCGCTTTTTGCTGCTGCATTTTGAAATCCGATGAATAAAGACGTCGTTAGAAACGTCCCTCACAACATTTCCAAACCTCAATACTGTAATGTGCAGTTAACCTCCGCTGTGTTGAAAATGTATGGTTTAAATTTGACTGCCTCGATGTTATATTAGTAGGTTTCTAGATTCATCTTGGTACAACGCCAGAGTTCACGGGAGCACGGAATCATGCTCACATGAGGTAAAATTTAGTGTATTTAGGGTTCCTCTAATAATTTTATATAAACATTATTTTAAAGTTTCTTAAAATTTGCAATTTAAATATAAAAATAAACAAAAAGTGTTCAAACGTTATTGCTTTTGCAGCGTTAAAAAAACAATCACGTGACTGTTGGCATTTTCATTGTTTATGCACTTGCATTATGCAAACACAAACTTTTATTTTGTATGCGTTTTATCGTGTGACAGCCCTAAACTTCATGTAGGTTTATCTGCAAATCCTTTAACCATTACAGTGAATAATATTGACTTCATTCTTTTCATATCTTGGATGTGTTTAATCTAAAGAACAATTCAGTTCCAGATAAGCTGTATTCCAGTACAGCATTGTGTTACTCTGGTACCTGATGTTTGCTTAACAGAATAAGAGAGAGAGTGTTTGACAGATCTAACAGGCTTGTCATTGGCCATTGGCTCTCATGTTATGCGTAGCCCATCGACTGCTTCAGCTTCCTGCTATTGTGTACTGTACCATTTCACATTCTTCACCCTGGAAAAATGTACGAGCAGAGGCACACGCAATCCACTAGAACTCTGTACTCGAAACACCTCGGAAACAAGCCGTTTAATCTCCAAGTAAACTGTGAAGTGCTTTGTTAAACTCCCTCTCCATGACACGGATACCACAAAATTCTAGAAGAGACTTTTGGATAGATGCTGTATTGTGTGTGAGATGTGTAATTCTCTTTACACAACACCATTGTTTCCTTTGCTGAAAATATACACTAGAAAAATTTCCTAAAATTTCAACGTCTGTCGTCTGTGTTTGTTATTTACTATAGGAGAGAGAGAGAGAGAGATTTAGATTTGTTTGATGTTGTTTGTCATTTGCCTGACTTTGCTTTAACATGAACTCTCTCTCTTTTGCATTCACAGTAGCTCCAATGCCTCAGCTGTCCTCCCTTGCTTGGGGCAAAGAGACGACACATGAGTAAGTTCCTTTCTCTATCACAAGTATCCCATAACCTTTAAAAAGCAAGTGGCACAGTGACTTATGTATCTTTGTACTTCTGGTCACTGTCATAAAAAATGGTCCCTAGCTGTCTCTGGGGCAATACCCTTTCAAAAAGTACACATTTGCACCTAAAGAGGTCACATAGGTACCTCAGAAGTACATAGTGATACCAAAGAGTGCATATTAGTACCTCAAAGGTACACATTGGTACTTAATGTGTACTTAAATGGTACATATTAGGACCTTTTTAAAGGGTACTGCCCCAGTGACAGTCACGGCCATTTATTCTGACCCAAAAGTGATGTCTATGAAGAAATTTTGTAAAATATTTATACTTTTAATGCCCCCTCAGTTTAGAGTAAACCATTAATATGTGAGGTGTATGGTACAAACAGACAAAACATGTTTTTATTGGCCAAAATAATTTGACAAAAAGAAAAACACTGGGTTTTATTAGAATAAACAAAAAATCACAGAAAGACTTAAAGCTAATAGTAAAGCTTAGTGCTGGGCAAAGATTAATCGTGATTAAAAAAAGGACTCAGTATTCTTACAAATAAGTTTTTTTAACGTTTGTGGTAGTACAATAGTTTCTTCAGATTGCATATTGGTTTTTGGGTTTTTAAAGCAGGTGGGTCAGCAGAGGACATGAATTATAAGAGCTCTTACTGAGGCGGCCGATAGAAAACTTGATAGTCTGACAGATTTCCGCCTACTTTCAACATTTCCACTTGTTCAACAAAGATCACACACCCCTGACTGGCCTAGCCAATTTCACCAGCCTGGGGGCGGGATTTAATTTTTTTGAATAATGGAAGATATTGGAAGTGTTCGAAATGTTTTCGATAAAATAGGTTGATCTCTGTAGTATGGGATGAATGATGACATGTATGTGCCCAATAAACTGACTCCACTGCCCCCTAAAGAGTAAGGCACTTTTACAAGGACTGGGCAATTTAACTTTTACATAAATAAGTCTGAACCCCTGCTGTTAGTATGGTATTACTACACAGAGATAAGGAACCAATGCTCTGTACTTCTGGGGTTATTGAAGACAATAAAAGTCTCCAGCTGGACTCTCTGACTGCCTTGTATGGGCAGGAAATTCAACAGTGTATGTTTTTATCCTCTCTTTACAGTGGGTCTACAGCAGCTTTACTCTAATGCAGTAATAAGAAGAGGGATTTGGGTAGGTGCTGAAGAGATCAGACTGGGAAAGTAAAAACACATTAAAAGAGATAAAAAGTCGAACGGTTACTTTTAACAGCGCTTTTTTAAAAGTGGTTCTTGCTTGTTACAGGAACCAGGTTTTATATTGAGGATCTGATGGAGACCCAAGACAATACCAAAACTGTATAAAATCCAAATCAAAATAGTACAAAAGTAGACACATGTTTTTTATTATAGGTTTTAAGAATCAGTCCTTGTCCAACTATGATATCTGTTTATATTTATTTAGAATTGTTTTTCCGACACCCTTTCAGAATAGTTCTGCATCCCATTTTTGGATTTAGAAGGATGTCTTGACAGAAATGCAATATAATATACATAACTATATTATTGGTGGTATATAAAGACCTTACATAATGAACTGTATTGTTTTTTACCTTAGAATGAGTCGTTGTTACCTACATACACGGCGGGTCCCATTAAAGGCTCATTAAAGTTGTGCGTAGGTCCTACCGTATAGGTTGCGTGTATATCCACGTGTGTTACCACAGCAGTGGCGGCTCGTGACTGCTCATCCAAGGGGCGCACATTCAAAATATGTGTTCAGAGTGGCATGTGTGTTACTTGTGTTTTCAAAATATGTGTTTGTTGCGTCATGTGAACCATGTGCATCACGTGTTTTGTCAAAATAAGTGCCTGCCGCACATGCGTCAAAACCGTTTATGATTAAAGAGACGCTCACGTTCACAAAATACACTCAAGACACTCCCTTAACAGTAAACTCTGATTACGCATGAGATTATTCGAGTATCTGGAAAACGCAAGCGTCTCTTTTATCATAAACCCTTTAGACGCATCTGCAGCAGGCACTTATTTTAAATAGACACGTAATGCATATCGGATTACTTGACACGCAGAACACATATTTTAAAATTACGAACCATACACATGATGAGCTACATACATGTTGTGACGAACTTCGTATCGTGCACCCTCGAAAAAAGAAATAACCGGCCGCCACTGTACCACAGTAGCAGCGCGACCGACTGTCAACTAAGAAACAGCTTGGCACCTTTAACCGACAAACTAAGGAGAAACAGCAACTTGGCTACGGATAACCAACGGCGGAGCTATGGCGTAGACCTTACGCACAACTACAAATTGGACTTTACATGGAAGTCGCTGCCATGTTTCTACAGTAGCCCTAAATGGACAAATTGTTTTACAGAGCGCATTTCTTCCCTACTTAATCTCAGACAACGACATGTTTTTCCTGTGGCAGCTACCGTAGCTTTTAACTCTTTCCCCGCCATTGACGAGATTTTCCGTCTTTCTGAATACCGCTATTATCCACCAGGTGGCGCCCTTCCGCAACTTTTTAAACCCGGAAGTATTGCCCTATGGCAAGCTGCTGCATGTCCGTGTCTGTTTTAAAGATCACTCTGAATGGGATCTCTATGAAAAGTCCGTCACAAAAATGGAATTATCTCAAAATGTGGTGTTTTTGCAGAAACCTACCCATATTCAAAAGCTGATTGCAAAAGAACCACTGAAGGTAGGATGAAACGGTTTTTTTTGTTTGAAAGCAGAGGGTCTGTTCTTTCATTTGGTATATTGTATGTTTATATATTTAAAGAAGAACATTTTCTGGAAGGCATTAAACTTTGGTGAAAATCATGAAAAATGCTGGCGCTGGCTGGCAACTTTAAAAAAAAACGCTGGCGGTGAAAGAGTTAATTGTGTTTCGAAATTGAGGTTGGTTGCAATTTGCAACTTACCACTAGATGCCACTAAAAAACCTATACTGTACCTTTAACAGGTTATTGTATTTTATCACTGCAGTATTACCTCTCTGGTATTACATCGAAAAAAGTTTTTGCCACCTATTTAACTATTGGATGAATGAGAAAAGTGGATGTTTGACATTCATGAGATAATAAGTTTGAAAGTATAGCACTTCCTTTTCATTCCCTCATTTCATAGTGCATTCCACTGTGAGGTGATAGAAAAAACGTCAACATTAACACAGTGCTTAACCTTTGACCTCTGTCACATCCACATATCCCTGTCATAACTTTCAGTGTTATGTTTTAAGATATAAAATAAATGCTTGCACAGCTACAGTAAACAACCTTACACAAAGTTAGAGAAACTTTTGGGAACATTACTCATTAGGTGGGCTCATCCCAAAACAGTTCAGACTAGGGTAACCTTTGTCTTCTCCACAGAAGATATTTTAATAGATCTGGCCCACTAACCATTTTTAATAGCTAAGTTAGTGAACCTTTAACATTATTTGATCACTCCTGCAGACTTGTTTTGGCATAACACAATCATTTGCCTCCCCCTGAGACTAATTCACTAGAGAGCCGGTCTATGCTTGCTAAAAGAATGCACCTCGTGGAATGCCGGTCTTTGTATCACATTAACGTTCCAGCCAAGTATCGTGAACAATAAGAACCGACTTAGAAGAAAGACTTGTTTAGATGTTACTTAGCTGCGCTAAGCCATGAAAGATTGCTCCTATTGTGAATAGCAAACAGAAGGCATTGCAAATACAGTATGGATACAGTAAACACAATTGTAACCTTAGCAGTCGCATCTGTCTTTATTCTGTACACAAACCTGAGGTTCTCATGTAACATGTACTAGTTTTATAAATAACAACATTGCTGCTCTTTGTCCTCCATCAAAATGATTCCTGATCATGTGAATGTAAGGTTTGTCATATCAGCTTTGTATTAATGTGAAACAAAGCCTACAGTACATATATACAGTAGTATTAGTATGCATACTTTTAGATTTTCCTCACCCAACTTTGGTTAAGCTTATATAAACACAATAGTATTTATACATTAAAGTGAACGGGTAACTGCGTGTCGGAGTCTTCTGATAAGTATGTGGCTCCTGGATTTTTCCTCTCTGAGGTAATGGAGCAAACATTTCAAGTGTTTACTCCCTTCCTGAGACGTACCGTGTAAGGTGATCGGGCAGGTTATGCTAATATATCTACAGGAATTACAGTGAAAGTAATGTATATTCATACTCAGCGTAGCAACATTTTTTTTTGTAAAACCATAGTTAATCCATGGTTAGTAAAACCATGGTTTAGCTGATAGTAATCAATTTATAAAAAAAACATGGTTACTAAACTTTTTCCACAATAAAACCATGGTTAGTTTTCTTAAGGGGCAAAAGATTAAAAAAAGGAATTATATTTTGCATAAAGAAGTCAGAAAAAAGTTACAAAAGCTGGGATGGTACAAAGGGCCTAATATACCATGTAGGTACAAACATAGATATGTATATAAAGGCTAGATGGCTCGTCCTCGCTGATGGCCAATTGAGTGGAACGTCCGCATTTTGGCGGCCATCTTAGGACAGGGCGCTCGCTCACTCGTAGCATTGAGTTTTAATGATGCAGGTACTTTTAAATGACCATAACTTGCTTAATTTTTTACCGATTTTCAAACGGATTGGTTTGTTATAAACGTCAAAGATGTACCTATGACACTGAATACGTATACTAAAAATAAATAAAAAATTCATGAAACATGTTAAAGCATCCAGAATTATAGCCACGTTAATAACGTTTGTAAAAAACCAAACCGTTTGTAAATCCGTCAAGAATTCAGCAAGTTACGAGCATTTTAGTTGGCGTATGTCACTTACCTTCCGTCCACAGCAGCAGGGAGCACAGGGCCGGCGTCATGGGGGGGCATTCGCGGGCAGTGCCCCCCCGAACAGGTTGTTGTGCCCTCCCTACAAAGTTTTTAATTACTTTAAAATATATATAGAATAATTAAAATAAATTAAACATTGAATGTTTCATGACTTGTAATATAATCAAATGAGGAAAATATAGTTGATATATGTTTTCTTTAATTAAAATAGACCAGTTTCTCTGATTGGATCTATTGCCGCGTCTCACCCATCTTAGGTCTTTAGCATATTTGTGACTTGATACTAGCAACGTGTTTTTTCGCATTTTATGGATCGTGTAAAATATGGATATTAGAACATTTAGAATGAACCAGCACCGCCTGCTCCATCTTCATGCAAACACAGACTGGCTCAAACTCAGAGATTAGAGGTCGAGGTGGAATTAACAAATCTACAGGACACTTTTTTAAGGAAGTCTATTGTTCTTACACGCCGTCTCTAGCTATTTCAAAGGTAAGTTAGGTTGTTTTAAATTATGTAAGCTTAATGTGAAGTGTGGCTATAGACCGTTAACTGAATTACGACGTGATTATGGTAAAGCGGCTTTTTTAAAGCTAGGACGCGCTGCACTATGAAACTCATTCATTTCAATGGCTTGCGCCGCGCGAGGGTGGTTTGTTGTTGCGTCGAGTGAGCGCAGCGGAGCTCAGCTTGCGCTCACGCCGCGGTCGAAGTTCAATAGTTTTGCGCATAGTTTGTGGTCTTTTGCACTTTATACGGGAAATGAGCTGACAGTCTGTACCAGTTGTATGAGTGTGTGCTTGCTGTATTTGTTGTTTTAATGTCTTGTTTTTGCAAGTTATAGTTGCTATTGCGTGCCCCCCGTTGGAAGCCGAGTGCCCCCCTGTTAGTTATGGTCTGGCGCCGGCTCTGAGGGAGCAGCACTATGGCAGCACTGACCTAAGATGGCCGCCAAGTGACGACACAGCTGACTCCGCCTTGAGCCATCTAGCCTTTATATACATATCTATGGGTACAAATATGTACCTTTGAGGCACCAATAGTACCAATATACAACCTATAGGTACAAAGGTGTAGGTTTTGATAGGGTACCACCCCAGTGACAGCTTGTGCATTATATTTTTTCTGAGAGTGCATTAAGATCATTTTTAAATTTTATTTTGTAAAATTTATGTACTTCTTTTGCATTCATGCATTTGGCAGATGCTTTTATCCAGTGAGACATTTTATTGCAATCAATAAATTAAATATAGTACAATAAATCCCATTATATAAATACTTTACAATACTGCCAAACTGTAAAGTAATAATTTATATATAAATTTTTTACGATACGCTAATGAGAATAATTTTTTGTTTGTTTTAAACAACGCACCATTCATGTTAACTGATATGTGACAATTAGCTAACCACAAAAAATGAAGTGATGTCTATGCCGTATTATTTTCATAAACTTTTACCCAGAGTTATTGCATGTGAATGGCAAAACCAGTTTGGCTTCTTCTGTCAATAAACTGCAACGTTCCCTGAGCTTGTGGAAAGATTTCTGTCACGCTAACAAAATTAACCCCCGATCACAAGCGGCTTCTTAATCTCTGCACATCAAAGCTTTCTGTTATGCTCGTATACTAATGTAAGAGGGGCTTTGATAAAATGTTTATCCTCAAACTAGGATCATGAATGCGATAGCGTAATAATAAAGAGGACACTGTTTATACAGAAAGCCATCCTGAAGCAACAGCACCACTGTATTCCCATTACCATGGCAACAGACTGGTAAACTGCACCAGTGTGGAAAGATTAACAGTTGTGTGAAGTTGGTTCACCAGGCACCGGGTGAAATGTTTATGCCTTCGCAATATCCACCAGAAGATGACTTTTGACAACGGCCAAGTGGTGCAATAATCCGAGGTTATTTATGGAAAATTGGAATATCACATTTTTTATCTTGTTTCTACATACTTGAAAATTTGCAGTCTGTGCTAAATGGAAATCCACGTGAGCAAATGACATTTTCTAAGTCATATTTCCTAATCTCACCCCTCTCCCAGACAGCACGGGCAAGATGCTCTCGAATGGCAATACATTGCAACATGAGAGACCGTTGGGCAAGATGTGCTTTACCCAATCACATTAGCAAACATTTCTCTCTCACATATACACATGGGCCTTTCACAGCATCTCTGGAAAATTCCTCTCCAATCCGTCTTTGCCTCGGAGAGGATGTGCTGGCTGTACTGCCGCTTATATTTATGTGCTCGTGCTCACGTATAAGCCATATGAGCATTTGTGAAATAATGGGGTGTGCCAGAGCAGGGATTTTTAAATGAGATTCATACCTTATGGTTATGTTTATATCCAAGAATATAAATTAAATATAGAGAATGACTTTTAGAATCATTTTGCATTTGTTTTATAGATGACAGTGCATACTGTAAAAAAGTTGTAAAAAGAACACAACCTAAAACAGTTGTTGTCAGATGTAATTGTTGGTCAGAAATATGTTGTTTCCCTGCATGTTGTTTCACTGCCTATTGTTTCACTGCCTATTGTTTCACTGCCTGTTGTTTCACTGCCTGATGTTTCACTGCATGTTGTTTCACTGCATGTTGTTTCACTGCCTATTGTTTAACTGCCTACTGTTTCACTTCCTGTTGTTTCACTGCCTGTTGTTTCACTGCCTGTTGTTTCATTGCATGTTGTTTCACTGCATGTTGTTTCACTGCATGTCGTTTCACTGCAAATAGGCAAGGCAAGGCAAGGCAAGTTTATTTGTATAGCACATTTCATACACAGAGGTCATTCAAAGTGCTTTACACAGAAATGAGAAAACAATATATAAAAAAGAAAAAGAAAATGTAAAAATAAGATTTACACGATAAGATCACAATAAAGACAAAGATACATGAGAATTTAAAATAACAATTAAAGAAAATAAATGTGATTTTAATAAAACAGTTTAAAATGTTAAAAAGAATAAAACAGGAGTAAAAGTGACTTGAGTTAAAGGTGCAGTCAGTGTGAAGCAGCACAGTGCTCATTCAGTAAATGCAGAGTTAAACAGATGTGTTTTTAATCTAGATTTAAAAGTGTTTACTGTTGAAGCACATCTGATCTCTTCTGGAAGTTGATTCCAGCTAGAGGTGGCATAAAAGCTAAATGCTGACGCACCTTGTTTTGAGTGAACCCTTGGTATGTTTTCAAATATATATGTTTCCTCTATTCAGGTAGATAGGACTTTAGTCTTGCTTGACTAAAATAACTGCCCAGAGGCGTCGCATACATGGCTGCCGAGTGCCATGACTTCCCTAAAGGGACTTTGGTTAGTCCTTGGCTTGGTATGTTATCTAATAATTATTATACTTTGAATGTGAGGCTTAACTGTCTAAATATATTTTTGGGCTTGGTGTATATTATAACTGACATTTAGACTGGAAAAACAGTTCAGTTTCGAGCAAAAACGAATCGAATGGTGCCAGATTTATGTACTTAAACTCCCATAGTCTCAGTGATAAACCAGAAGATTTTAGACCTCAGGCATTTCCCACATAATTCTAGATGCCTCCATCTTTTGGTCTCCAGAGTTCAGTCAAAGCCTGTTGCCTTTCAGACAGCCGTATCAATGGCCATGGCCCCTTTTCTGCCCGAGCATTTGGTGTCTTTCCATGCAATAAATTTAGCAACTCACAATGAACTCCAAGGAGACAAAGGAGGAATGACATATTTGCGAATTCCCAAGTGTCACCCAAAGTGCTCCACTGTATAATTGTAGCGGTTTGCATTCTTTCGACACACCTCAGTGTTCTCATCTGTTTCAGAGGAATGCATGTGTGTGCGCTTTATAAGTACAGAAAGGGAGGAATAAAGCGAAAGGGTGAAAAGATAGGGACACGCCCGATAAAACACTTCTGTAACATATTCCAGATGAAATCACTATGCTGATGCTTGGTCTGAAAACAAGGTTTGATTCATGTCAGTGGATCCTGCTGGTGCCTGCCTCGCTGTTTTTACTCCGTGTCTGCATTTCCAAAATTCCAACAAACCTTTTAGAAATAAACAGTCTGTCATAAACAAATAAAGTTACAATGGGAGTTATTAAAAGATGAGAGCATAAATGATAACTTACTGGCTTTTGGGTCAAGCACATATTTTAAGGATTTTGCATGCTTTTGTTTTGTTATTTAAAGATTAAACTGTATTTAAAATGTCAGGAAAATTTTATAATTTATGACTTATGTAAAAAAAATCTATTAATACATAAAAATAATATTTTAAATAATCTTGGCTGCATAAAGGCTGCTTTACTTCTGGAAAACTGGGTGTTTGCTGGTTACCTTTTCAAACCTACCGTAGAGGTGTCCCATATTTGTGCATATGAATATACATATTTGTGCATATTTATGGACTATTCTACACCATTTTTATGTAAAATAGTTTGATAAGTGTGTTCACACTGCAAAGTACAACAAAAAGTAAACTTCATTTGCGTGGATGATGCACTTATTCAAGCCAAAAAATTAATTATTTTAGGCCCTGTGAGAGCATAGTTCTGACAGTGACTTATGTTATGCATTTGAAAGTCCCCTTGTCTGGGAAACTTACATCCTAATATGAACCATTTAGGTAAAGTATGTATACATTTGGTTCCAATGTGTACCTTTGAGGTATCTCTTTAGGTGCAAAGGTGTAATTTTTGCATGTATTTTGTGAACGTAAGCGTCTCTTTTATTATAAACGGTTTTGACGCTTGTGCAGCAGGCACTTATTTTGACAAAACGTGATGCACATGGTTTACATGATGCAACAAACACATATTTTGAAAACACGAGCAACACACATGATACCCCGAACACTTATTTTGAATTTGCACCCCTTGGAAGAGCCGCCACTGCAGTTTATGCAAATATTCTTACTAGGCAGGGTACCAATATTTCTTTTTTTTAAACCATTTCTTGTTCAGTATACCATGACTGTGTATTTAAATGATGCTAATATGGTAATGTTTGTGCAAGATATTATTGATATGGAGTGTATATTTTGTCGTAAAACTGGAAAACAATTATTTCAAGACGATGCCGCAATTCCAACATTGCAGTTCTGCAAAGAAAAAGCATTTGCATTGATTCGTGCCTGCTCTTGTTCACCACCCTTGTTTTAAGAACATCCTGTACAGTTAAATCTTGCATGTACCACCTTATGTGGCATAGCATTGGCAGTATACCCAAACCTAATGATTATCAAAATTTCACACATGTGTCCATACACGCGAATTCAAGCACAGAACTGTTACAGGGTAATGATGAATACAAAAAATCTTTAGCTAACATTTATTCATTTATTTTAGATAACATTTGTCTGTGAAATCCAGGCTAAAAATAAGGAGCATCAAAGTTTGATTTCAATCACTGATTTTACTTAAAAGGGGACATATCATGAAAATCTGACTTTTTCCATGTTTAAGTGCTATAATTGGGTCCCCAATGCAGGAAAATGTGAAAAAGAACAACCCAGTAACTTAGTTTTGGTAAATCATGTTTTTGCAAACATGTGAAAAAATAGGTCAATTAAAGTTTGGCTCCCCTTGTGATGTCAAAAGGGGATCTAATTATAATGACACCGCCCCTTAATCTGCACTACCCAACCACGGCACTGCCATTTAGTGGAAAGAAAAAGAGAGCGTGAGAGAGAGAAAAATAATTGACAGCGCAATTGAGTTTCAACAAACCACCATCATAGCGATCAGTGTTTGCATTAGTGGCGGCCGGTGACTTCTTTTTTCGAGAGCGCTTAATGCGAAGTTCATCACAACATGTATGTATCCTGTCATGTGTGGTTTGTAATTTAAAAATATGTGTTCTGTGCGTCGAGTGAACCAATGTGCATTACGTGTCTTGTCAAAATAAGTGCCTGCTGCAGACACATCAAAAGGGTTTATGATAAAAGAGACGCTCGTGTTTGCCAGATACTCGCATAATCTCATGCGTAATCAAAAGTTTACTGTTAAGGGAGAGTCTTGCATGTATTTTGTGAACGTGAGCGTCTCTGTTATCATAAACGGTTTTGACGCGTGTGCAGCAGGCACTAATTTTGACAAAACACGTGATGCACATGGTTCACATGACGCAACAGACACATATTTTGAAAACACAAGCAACACACATGACACTCCGAACACTTATTTTAAATTTGAGCCCCTCGGATGAACAGTCACGAGCCGCCACTGGTTTGCATTTGATCTGCTCATTTGCATTTAAAAGGATACATTTTTGTACGCCCCTACAAATTGGCAATTTTAACTTGTTATAATAAATTATCTGTGGGGTATTTTCAGCTAAAACTTCACAAATGCATTCTGGGGACACCAAAGGCTTATTTTACATCTTAAAAAGTCTCTGACCTTTCTCAGTCAGTATTAAAAACATCAATGTTATATTTTCCCAGATTTTTCTTTACATTATGTAGGCAAATTTGATGTAAAACTTGGGTTTTCACAGACATTGGGTCACATTTATGCATCAGTCTTTCCTCTTTTAAAGACTTCTTGTCTACTCACTCAACTTTATGTCTCACTTGACTTGCTAAACTCGTCATTCTCACCATCAGTACCCTATTGTAGAAGATTAACGAGACTCTTATTTCTGCTACGCCTCATTGAAACATCTCTCAACCATCTTGCCATCTGTCTTTCCCATCTCGTCGTCTTAAGAAGCTTGAGCGAGTCGCGTCAATAGTCGGAAGCTTTTGGCCAAGGCCACATAGTAAAAGCACAGGAATCCTTTCCACATCTCCCGTCCAACAACACTGCAGTCATTTCCTCCAGCTACCGCGAGCCGAAGGACAATGCGAGCTAGAGGATGAGGGTGTGCCGTATGGCTCGGGGGAAAGATTAATGCATGTGTTTCATGTGTGCTATGGGCTTCCATTGACAGGAGGAGTTCCCAACTCCATAGAAAACCCCATCATGCAATACTCCTACACAGCTGACCCACGTGGCAGGGATGTCCTCAGATAATTTTAGCCGACTGAGTTTTTAAGCTTACATCTGTTTCTGCTTTTCTTCCTGATGTCTGCTATTAACTGTATCACAGAGAACCTTTTTGTCTCAGTAATTTGATGTCAAACATATGTGCTTCTGAAACGAACAATGCGGTTTGAGGGAAACTTTTGCATGCGGACACGTCGGCATGTCTTCAGCCCAAACCTGTGGTCTCAGGCGCCCTTTGACTAACATTGATTGAGTAAGGTCAAAATGAATCTCAAAATTAGTTTATGAGACGCAAGCCTGGATTTCATAGATCGTTTCACAAACTGACACCAGATCTAGATGAACACTAATAATGTGATCTCTCAGTATAGATTCATAATGTAATTGCAGTGTGGAAGATCAGTGGGAGTCTCGTTGAGAGACACATTCATCACAACTCAAACACATCCTGCCTGGAGTCGATCGCAGGAAAGTGTGGATCACCACAGTATTATGTAATGCTGCCATGGTAATGCTGTGGGAATTGGATGTGTGTTTGTTCGGCAGGAGGCTGCGGTGTGTGTTGACAGAATGTTCCTCGCATCAGGTTCCTGTATGGGCCCGGCCATAAACACTCAGTCAGGGAGTTCCCTCTTTGCCACAGTTTGGATTGGAATTCTGCAAAGTTTGTATTTCTAGAAGTGTGGAGCCAAACCCGCATTTTTTTAATTTTTTTTCACAGTACATGTCTTTGTACATATTATGTTCTGGATAAGGAAATCATGAGTTTTCCTAAAAACCTTTGATCTTATGCCAGATCCATTCACTGAGGTCATAGGTTAAAATAATGTAACTGGTGACCCCTGACCCCAGCTTTTAGGTTTTTAACCTTATAGGTCTCATCCAGAATGAACACCGTTTTACACTAAATAGCTGAAGTCATTTTTCATGATTTACTGTTTCTACATAAATTACATTGTAAAATAAATCTTTATGCAACTACATTTTTAAAGAGGGACTTTCACAAGACTTTATTAAGATGTCAAATAAATCTTTGGTGTTCCCAGAGTACATATGTGAAAAATACTCAAAATACCATATAGATAATTAATAATAACATGTTAAAGGTGGGGTGCATGATTTATGAAAGCCAATGTTGACATTTGAAATCACCTAAACAAACACGCCGCTACCCCAATAGAATCTGGACCTTCATTTGATAGACGCAACACATGCATTGATATTGGCTAGTAGACATGCCCCTTACTGCTGATTGGCTACAAGTGTTTTTTGGTTGTCAGCCCCTTTTCCAAAGTGTTTTTCAAAAATCATGCACCCCTCCTTTAAAATTGCAACTTTGTAGGTGTGAGCAAAAATGTGCCATTTTTGGGTGTGTCCATTTAAATTCAATAAGCTGATGAAATGCAAGCACTTAAAGGAATATTCCATTTTCTTAAAAGAAAAATCCAGATAATTTACTCACCACCATGTCATCCAAAATGTTGATGTCTTTCTTTGTTCAGTCCAGGAGAAATTATGTTTTTTGAGGAAAACATTGCAGGATTTTTCTCATTTTAATGGACTTTAATAGAGCCCAACATTTAATACTTAACTCAACACTTAAAAGTTTTTTTCAATGGAGTTTCAAAGGTCTATAAACGACGCTTTCAAGACCCTTGTAAACACTGTGGCGGAGTTTCACATTCATCCTCTGTGACCTCTTGACGTCATGACGTATTGCGTGGGGTCAGCTGGCGCATCACGACCGGATCTACATGACGAGAAGTTGTGCTTTAAAAGTGTATATTTGTTATTGTCAAAAATGACAATCGTTTTGCTATATAAGACCCTTATGCCTCGTTTGGGATTGTTTATAGTCCTTTGAAACTCAGTTGAAAAAAACGTTAAGTCTTGAGTTAAGTATTAAGTGTTGGGCTCTATTAAAGTCCATTAAAATTAGAAAAATCCTGCAATGTTTTCCTCAAAAAACATAATTTCTTCTCGACTGAACAAAGAAAGACATCAACATTTTGGATGACATGGTGGTGAGTAAATTATCTGGATTTTTCTTTTAAGAAAATGGACTAATCCTTTAATAATTTGTTGAAATTAAAACTTAGTTTAAAACTTAAAACTGTCAATTATTCTTTCTCTCTATGCACTAAATGGCACTGCGGTGGTTGGATAGTTGCAGATTAAGGGGTAGGATTATTATAATAAGGTCCCCTTTTGACATCACAAGGGGAGCCAAATTTCAATTACCTATTTTTTCACATGCTGGCAGAGAATGGTTTACCAAAACTAAGTTACTGGGTTGTTCTTTTTTTATATTTTCTTCTAGGTAAATAGAAGCACTGGGGACCCAAATATAACACTTAAAAATTGGAAAATTTATCTTGAAGTGATGAGTTGCTGGAAATTAATTGAATTTGATTTACTTATGTCAAATTTATTTTATAAGTTACAGCAACTCATCACTAGTCAATACTGTTAAAACGAATCATAAATCAAAGTTTATTAAACTTAAATATCAGATATATGCAAGATATGCAAGTCAGTTCAACCAACTTAAGTTTTGACTTGTGATAAGTTGACATAACCTATAATAACAAGTTTAAATAGTTTAACTTAATTTGTTAAGTTAAAGTAACCTAAAAATATTTGTTGATATGATATCATTTTACAATTTACATAATGTAAAGGTCATTCTGTGAGAATCTAGACCTCCTTTTAATAGACCCGCCCCACACATGCGCAACCCAGGCAACGATGTCGATTAGTAGACACGCCCCCCTTATTGCTGATTGGCTACAAGTGTGTTTTGGTAGTCGGCCCGACTCCCTTTTCCAAAGTGTTTATCAAAAATCATGCACCCCGCCTTTTATGTTGACTGATAAGGTCATGTCAAAGACTAAAATCAATGGAGCCAACTAATGGCGGCTTTTTTGCTTAAATAATAAAATGAAGTGTCAATAAAATCATCAATTTCAGTATTATAATTAAATAATTTACAGTAATAAAAAATACATTACCTATTTTTCTCCTGCACTCTCAGAAAGAAAGGTAGAAAAGCTGTCACCGGGATGCATTATTAGTACCTCAAAAATATATATCTGTACCTAAATATTACACATAAGGACCTTTTTAGGGACCATCCCTATGACAGCAGTGGTCTTTTTCAGACAGTGTACCTTCTTTGATGCCTCCGACGTCATAATGTTGGCATTAAGGAGATAGTTTTAAAGATTGACAGTGAAGAATCACATACCAGATACTAAGTATGAGTAAGCGCTACGTGTATGTTGATAATGACCTGTATCGAGTGCTAATGGGTCCTAAGCTTTGATAAGTGTCTAATTCGCCTGTCCTGATATGAAAGGCACCGTCTACAACACTCTGAATCACGCAGCCCTCTGTTTGTATGTTTTTTATTGTATCCAGGCAAAGGCGGTCTGTAGTTTCCATCCTTCAGCTCGGAGCAGCACTTTCCTGAACTCCAGCCAGGAAAATGTGTGTCGGCTTGGAAGCTCGACTGTGGGAAGACTATGGGCATTGAACTGGTGGAGTCTGAGGCAAAGGGCTTTATATAGACTTGCAGCTCCTTGGGACTCCCTCTCTCTGCATGATCAAGAACAGATATATACAATGACAGAGGGATCGTGTACAGTAAAAGCCGCAATTAGAGGAATGTGAAAGTAAGAGACGTCAGATTATAAACATATTCGGAATCGCTCCAGGCTCTGTGTTTTTGTCGCTGTTTTTTCTTTACCAGCATAAACTGGAAACAGAGACGTCTACATGTCTAGAATGGACTTGTGTCTTTCTGTAGATGATGGAAAGGTAATTAGCCAGTTCTGTTGTTTTTGATAGAATTAGACCGGGCAGGACTTGTGCTTTTGGGCATTGAGCCCAGTCCACTTACATGAGTTTGACCCCTGGGACCAGCAGCCTGTTACCTCCAGATAAAGCTTTAATTTCATGTTCAGCTGCACAAGAAAAACAAAAGCTGTTCCCCGGTCTCTCCTAATTACTGACGTCGCTTCTGTTGAGTTCCAGGGAAGTGTTTAGACCCCTCTTTCTGCTATCACTGTACATAACTTCCTGAGCACTGAGACAGGCTGAGAGAGAGAGAGAGAGAGAGAGGGGCTGTCATGTTAAAAGTCAATTTATATGTGTATATTTTATTATATTTTATGATTATCATACCATACATTGCAAAAAAATATTTCTTCTTTGTACAAATATCTAAAACATTTTAAATCAGGATGCATTTTCTTGATGGGCAAAATCACCTAACAAAATAAGTCTAGTTTTAAGACTAAAAATATCAAATTTAGGTAAACTCGTGCATAAAACAAGCAAAATAATCTGCAAATGGGGTAACCAAAAAAATCGTAAACTTTTTTCTTAAACACTTAATTCATGCAAAATTCTAGATTTTTTTTTTTTGCTTGTTTTATGCACAAATTCACTTAATTTAATATAAAAATTTAATAGATTTTGTCTAAAAACTAGACTTATTTTCTTGGGCCATTTTGCTCATTAAAAATGTTTTGATATCTGCACTAAAAAGTGGCGGCTCGTGACTGCTCATCCAAGGGGCACAAATATAAAATATGAGTGTTGTGTGTTGCTCGTGTTTTCAAAATATGCGTTTGTTGCGTCATGTGAACCATCACGTGTTTTGACAAAATACATTAAGTGCCTGCTGCACACACGTCAAAACCTTTTATGATAAAAGAGACGCTCATGTTTACAAAATACATTCAAGACACTCCCTTAACAGTAAACTCTGATTATAAATTAAATTATGCGAGTATCTGGCAAACGCGAGCGTCTCTTTTATCATAAACCCTTTAGACGCATCTGCAGCAGGCACTTATTTTGACAAGACGCGTGATGCACATAGGAGCACTCGACACGCCGAACACGCATACCGGTATTTTGAAATTACGAACCACACACATGACGGGCTACATACATGTTGTGACGAACTTCGCATCGAGCACCCTCGAAAAAACAAGTCAACGGCCGCGACTGCTAAAAACAAGACAAAAATACTAATGCTACGTACACACCAAACGCAAGGCATCACGTTACTCGCTCTAAATTACTTGCAGATTTAACTTTGTGCATTGTGAATTTTTCGCTCGTGTTTAATATTTTCAACTTGGGCGAAGACGCGTTTGAGGCAAATAGCGCATGTTTTCGCGGCAAACGCGCCACCCATATCACGTCATTCGCATCGCCCCACGCGAAGATGCATCTGATTGCGTCTTTGCATTGACTTTGTATGTAATCTACAAATCGTTGAACTCGCATCTGGTGTGAACCCACAGTAAGTAAGAAAGTCATATGTTTCTTCTTGTATGCATAATGCTTTAGCAATATTGTATGCACAATCATACCAATAAAATACATTCAAACTGAATTGAATTGAGAGGGAGAGAGCATCACAAACTTCAATACACACTCGGTTGCTAATTTTTTTTTTACATAAAATGTTTTAAAAGAAGAAACTCGACGAAACTTTTAAAGAATCCAATGTTTCCTTAAAGGTGCAGTGTGTAAATTTTAGCAGCATCTAGTGGTGAGGTTGTGAATTGCAACCAATGGCTCAGTCCACTGCTCACCCCTACCTTTTGAAACACATAGAGAAGCCATACTGTAGCCACCACCAAACAAACAGGTAATCATCGGAAACAACTTAGTAAAAAAAGTTTGTCCGTTAAGGGCTTCTGTAGAAACATGACGGCACAAAATGGCGACTTCCATGTAAGGGGACCCTTGGTGTATGTAGATAAAAACATCTCATTATAAGGTAATAAACACATAACAGTTCATTGTGAAAGGTCTTTATACACCCCTGATAATATAGTTTTGTATATTATTTTGCATTTCTGTCAAGAGATCCTTCTAAAAATTACACACTGCACCTTTAAAGACAATAACTTTTAAGAAGGAATAAAGCTGATCATAAAGTATATTAAGTTGGATGTTTACTCCCATTCCCATTGATTTCAATCTTTGACATGACCTTACTCAGTCAATATTAAAGATGTCAAGGTTAGATATTCACAAAATGTTCTTTACATTATGTAGGATAATTTTATGTAGAAAACAGCAAATCTTTAACCGGGTCATGGATTTGTTTTTGAATAGAATCCATTTAAATGACAGCTAATAGAGGACTGCATCTTATTCATTGAGCTTCTGTCCAAATCTTCAATATTCCTGGAAATTTTAATCGATTCACGAAGGCATCCCGGAAATAGTGAATCAGATCAACTGCTGTTCCGTATAAACCATGAGTAAATTTCTGGATCAAAACCACTGTCACCACACTGCCTGGTGTCTTCTTAACACATTACAGATGTTGTGTCTTCAGTACAACTGCTGTCGGTGTCCAAATCCACAATGGTGGTTACTATACTTACATCCGTTGGGAAATCCACAACCTGAGGATATGAAATGGAGAAGTATAGTGCATGGCTTTAAATGTAGTGTGTGATGATGCCATAGCAACCATGTAACCGAGCCCTACCTTCTTTGTACAGTATGATGACTAAACTACTGCAGATTTGAAAGACAACCAATCACCGACTCTTTAGGCTGACAACGCCCAACTTATCCCTGCTAGATGGCAGAAGATCCGAACATGGATGTCTAAAAGGAATTGGGAGTGAGGAAATATTTGGCGAATTACCAAAGTTTTGAGGAATGTTTTGGTGTTATGAATCAGTCAAGAAACATAAGACCTTTAAAACCCTTGGAAAGAAAACACTTGAGCGTTAATGGCTTGCATCATACCAGGATCATGCAGTAGAGGAGTAGACTGAAAACTCCTTACATGGTTTTGCTGGAAACAACTCTGATATGTCAAAAACCTGAGTGCTGCATGTTTGTAATGCTGAAAGTCCCGGTGGACATTCAAGTTCCCATCAAATTTAAAAGCTTTTCAGACATCTAGCTAAAAAAAGACTTGGAAAAGACTCATAAGACACACAAAACTTTCTTTCCATTACAGTTTTGAATCCTTTGAAGAAGAAAAACGTAAGAAGACACCCAGACAATGTGATGTCATTGTAATTAATCACGTTCATCACAAGGCCAAACAAGGTTTAACCCTTCAACGTTTTTAAGTTTCAAGTGGCCGTGTAATCTCATTTGAAGTTGTTTTTATACCTGCAGAAATTAATTGGGCATGCTGAGGTATTTGTAACCATTATAAGTATGCAGACGGAGGCATGTGCTTCCTTGCCTTCGTACAAACGGATGTTATTTTCCATTGACTTGTAAAAACACAGCGTCACCATTCAACCATCTGCCAACACAGTCTGCAAACATAACAAACACATACTTGCGTGTGGCATACCACATGATGTCTACTATCACATCTGCATCACTATAAATTAATATAATGCCCAGTAGTGTAGAGTCATGTTCAGTGGTGGCCGGTGACTTCTCTTCCGATGGACGCAAATTGATAATATTTGTTCGGAGTGTTGTGTGTTGCACGTCATTTCAAAGTATTTATTTATTGCGTCATCAGTAGGGTATCCATTTGTGCTATTTTCGTCAGATGCGTCCTGGCCAGGATTTCAGATGGTTTATCCAAAAGTTGCATTGGTCGACCGCATACGTCATCGGTATTTTCACATTTCAGTTAAATACATTATGAAATTAAGATTTATTTCTCTTAAGACATACACTCATTGTTGTTTCATATTTACCTTGAAATGTAATGGTTGCTTTTTTGGAAATAGAACCTGAAATATTAAACCTTGATGACGTATGGGTTGACCAATGGGACTTCTGGAGGACGCACCCAAAATCCTGGCCAGGACGCAACATATTCTGAAATGACGAGCAACACACATGACGGGCTACGTACATGTTGTGATGACCCGAGCTTCACATCGTGCGCCCTCGAAAAAGAAGTCACCGGCAGCCACTGGTCATGGTGCATTTGGATACATTTCTGCAAGGCCACAAAATTTTAACAAGGTCGAGAAATGTGTAAAACAATAATTAAAATATAGTCCTATAAGCTGTTGCATGCTGTAGCACAGTTACATTAATATTTGTGCTCGAAACCTTTGGAGGCAGTAGTCCAAGGCAGGAAGCCATCAGAGCATGTCCAAATCCAATGTTTGGTGTACTTCTTGTCTCCTGATATACCTTCATCGTCTTGTCCCACAGTTCTATGCATGTGTGTGTGCGGGGAATGTGATTGGTCAAGCCTGGTCGTGCTTGAAAATCAAGAAAGCAGCTGGAGCACAAATTTAGTGTAAATAAGGTTATCATTTAACTTTTTACACCTTTTGAATACATTTCTAGCTAGAAATTAGTATTGCAGTTTTCAGATTTTGGATTAGTTATCACAAAGGCGCTCTCTGTTTAAATTTCTAACAGAATTCCATTATGCTGCCTTTAAAGGTTGTCTTAATGCATTTATCGGAGCTGGCCTACTGCCTCCAAAGTCATTGCCTCATGAGGCAGCGAGGCAGAAAGTCAGCTGCCTTGGGTTTCAGACGCAGCCATCGTATTATTAGCATGCTAGCGCTTTAGCACTACAGCGTTCTGCTTTTCGAATGCTTTCAAACAAAAGCTAGCCATTTAAAGGAATAGTTCACCAAAATATGAAAATGATCTCATAATTTACTCACCCTTATGTCATCCCAGATATATTTTACTTTATTACTTAAGCAGAACTCACATAATTTTTATTAAAATTTATTACAAATAAAAATAATATTATTAATAATATTATTTAATTTTATTAAAAATAATATTTAATTATTTTATATGAGTGGGGTTGCAAAGTCAGTAGTTTTCCTACAGAACTGCACTACTTTAATACTGTTGCCATGGACTTTTTTTATGTCCGAGGATCAGAGCACGTGAGCGGAGCTGAGAAATTCCACCCCCTGCTCACCTGGGTGTTCGCTACCCCCGCTTCACCGCCAAAGTCGGACCAGACCGCTTCGCTTAAATGATTAGTCCATTTTCTTAAAGAAAAATCCAGATAATTTACTCACCACCATGTCATCCAAAATGTTGATGTCTTTCTTTGTTCAGTCGAGAAGAAATTATGTTTTTTGAGGAAAACATTCCAGGATTTTTTTCATTTTAATGGAATTTAATGGACCCCAACACTCCCGCTCTCTGCAAAATCGCAGATTTAACTTTCACAAAACATTAGTGGGCGAGTTTTGGGCTTGTTTTGTGTAGCTATTGGATGGGTTTTGCTGTGAAAACCTGGCAACCCTGAATAAGAAGCAACAAGATTCAGTGTTATCAATGTGCTGCCATATTTGAATTTACCACATTGATATGTACTGTATGTTTTCATTATTATGCAATGGATCAAAATATTTATCGCTTTCTCTCTCAAATGTATCATTTAACCAACTGGAGTCATTGGGATTACTGTGATATATGTTCTATAATTAATGTGCTTTTTGAAACTTCTCCATGTTAACCCTCATATAAAAAAATAACAAGACAACATTTTAATGTTCAACTGAAGAAAGGTTGGGATGGCATGACAGGATGGTGAGTAAACTATAAGAGAATGTCTTTGGACAAATTGCCAACTCAAAACCTTTAATTATATCCAGATATTAGGTGTTTGAAGCCAGAAAGAGTCTTCAAAGATCACATTCCTTAAGACAGCTATGGAACAATTGTGCTTATTATGACCACACCTTGCCAAAAACCCAATGTCTGTACAAAAGTGGAGAGCAGTGATCTCTGGCAAATCTGTTTTCGAATACTCATTACACCCTCGATCAAGCACAGAGGTAAGCAGTGGTCATTGTGTGCTCATGGTTTCCTTTGAACTCTCTGTGGCACATCCACTCATCCATATTCTCATTCACCTCAGGATGTGTGGTCTGATAGCCTCATATTTGGTTTCATGAAGTGTTTTCCATCTAAGACAAAAGCTTGTAATCAATCTGTAGGGTTCACAATGACCTGCAGGGTTACATGAGCATATTTTTTTAAATAATTGTCAAAATTAACCCTTTATGCCAGATTAGAATACAGTATGCTCCATTGCAGAATAACTATGGTCTGATTCACACTTTTACATTTCCTTTGGTGTGTAAGTGTGTATTAGTACATGTTAACAATATGCAAAAGGTACAAACCCCAAAGTAAATGATGACGTGATTTATCGTTTTCAACGTAAATCTATTTTCTTGGACTACAACAAACACACGGATTGTAGGCAACAGTTTACTTCCTGGTGATGTAGACAAGACCGACATTATCATGATTCCTCCTGCTTGGACTGTAAATTAACTCCTGTTAGCATTGCATTGTGGCCGAACCTTTAAAACATGGTAAGGAGCGTCACATTTCCGCTGATGTCCGAGGTATTCAGACCAATCACAACGTACAGATTAGCTGGCCAATCAGGGACACAGAGCTTTTCAGATCGTTGAGCTTTGTACTAAATCAGAGCATTTTAAGGATATCTAGAGCTACAAAAATGTACGGTATGTGAAAAATAATGTGTTTTTTGAACCTTAAACCACGCACACACATTGTATTATACCAAATACACAAAATAACATTGGTTTTAGCAATGAAATAGGTGCGTTTTAATGTATTTCTATTTATGTACTCAAAAAATGCTGGGTTATTGTTAGGGCTGGGCAAAATCGATTTTTTTTTTTTTCGCAAACATTGAATGGAGGTATGGAAGTATTTTAGATTTCGCAAGCAAGACGTGTTGTGGCTTTAATTTCTTTTTATTAATAACCCACTTGTAAACTGCTGTTCACTGTTCTTTTTTATTAATATAGTATTTGTATTAAATCTATATTCATTGAGTTGAATCGAGAATCAAGTATAAAAACCTACCTAAGAACCGGAATCGAAATTAAATCGAGAATCGAAATCGGATCGATTTGATAGCTTGTGAATCGAAATTGAATCGATCTGGAACATCTGAATCGATACCCAGCCCTAGTTATTGTAGTGTTTGGTCAAAAAGGGACGAGCCCAGCCTGTTGGGTTGTAATTTAACCTATGCTTTGTTGTTTTAACCCATTATTGGGGCAATATAAAAATTACCTGGGTTAATTTTTAAAGTGTGCTGTAAATACAAAACATGCTTACTTGTTCCATATTTAAATTCATTTTTGCATTACATATATACGCTTTATTTGTATGTGTGCTCCTTAGGAATTGAACCCATGACCTTTGCATTGATAACATATATTTTGCTCAACATGTTTTGGTTATTGGTATATTGATTTTCTGTTCATTTTCTGGTAATGTATGGTAAACCTTAAATGCTCTCACTGCAAGCGAAGCACAACCATAGACTTACAGTAAAATATTAATAGATATAAATTAGTTCTGCCATGCTGTGATTTCCACATACGACCATTTTCATATCATTCTTGCGAATGTACGTAAAATAGAGTAATTGCTGAAGACCATATAATATACCTCAGTTGTCCTTTAACTTGCAAACAGATGTTACTGCCCATAGATGATAGATTGATGGATTCACAGTACACACTGACGTGAAGCCTTCATAAAGCGACAATTAAGCTCTTTTGGAAACCCAAAGTTGATGTTTGTGGAGCAAGGTGGAAAGAAGTCAGAGATGCCTAAAAATAACCCCGACAGAAGCGCTTCACTGCCTTGGCTTGTGTGGAAAGAGAAGGAAAGCTGTGTGTGAGCTGATGGTGTGGCGAGAGCATAATTAAACCCCAAATTTAACTTTGATTTGGAGAACCCTAGTTGTGCGTCACAGCGGGTAAGTCTTCTTGACTATTTCAGAACCCATTACCAACCTAGTAATCAAAAAGAGGAGAAACACCACAGCAAAACTGAGAATCTCCCTCTTTGTGCCCCAAACCCCCTGGTAAAGGATCAGGGTGAATCTGTTGAACATCACTGTTGCTGAGTGTGGGGTTTCCCTTACTAAATAAGTTAAAGCATTCATGTGTACTCCTCATATTCCAGTGTAAACAACCCTGGAAAACTACTAGAGCCTGGGCGGTTAACACTATGTTTGCTCTCGACCGCACGCCCACTCCAGCGCCCATCAGGTTGATCAGTTCTTTAGTGTTTAGTGTCACCCGGTTCAAAAACCCCTGAAGATGAACTTAAGATGTGCACCAGTGTACAAAGAATTTATACAAAATCCTTGTTGTACTTACATTTTTAAGTTTAATCAACTTTGAATGTACAATTTATTTAATATTACTATTTTTTTGAATAGTAAGGAGTTGCTATAAATTATAAAAATTAAGTTAAATTAGCTTCAGTTATTTTAACTTTATTTTATAATTAAAGTTGAAATTAATTTTAAGTTGATTCAATTTTAAAATGTAAGCGCAACAAGGATTTTTTACAAGAGCACCTATTGCCCGATTCACGTTTTTAAATTTAGTATGTATTAATGATATGCAAAAGGTTCAAACTCCAAAGTAAACGATGACGCGAGTTATCGTCTCCAATGTCAATCCCTTTCCTTGGACTACAACAAACACACGGATTGTACTTCCTGGGATTGGTGATGTAGACGAGACCGACATTATCAACGTCATAATTCCTCCCATTCTGATTTAAAGCCTGTAAGTTAACTCCTGTTAGCAACCAAATCTTTCAAACATGGTAATGAGCGCCACGTTTCCGGCTGATGTCAGAGGTATTCAGGCCAATCACAACGTACAGATTAACTGGCCAATCAGGGACACAGAGCTTTTAAAATCCGTGCATTTCAAGAAGCGAGTGAAATCTAGAGCCTCAAAAATGTATGGTACGTGAAAAATAATGTTTTTAACAAAAAAAACACGAAATAGATGCTCTTTAATTTGCATCACTATAGCAGCTGATTATTAAAACTTTATAGAGATGCATGAAAAAAAATGCATATTCAGACTTGGCTTAAAATGAAATAAAGATCAGACCTCAAGCAACAACAACACCAGTATGTTTGATCTGATAAGTCATCAATCTAATCTGAGTTATGCTGGAAAATGGTTTGAGGGCCTTGTCACAAGGTAGAGATTAATATTCCTCCACGTGCAACTGGGTGGCTGTGTCAGAGATTCGAAATTCAAACTTGTACAGACTCACAGACTTGTCAAGACTTTCCCATCACCGCAGCAAAGACATGGAAAAACGTATTTATCTGCTTTAAAGCTCACATCCTCTATCGACTAATGCCGCCTCGGGCCCTGGGCGGGTCTTTGAAGTGTTTACCGCACCTTTAGCTGGTGCTGTATGCAAACATGGAGCAACGTGGGTGCAGATGAAGAGATTGGGAGCTTCTGACAGCTTTATTGTGCTTGGAAAAGCTACACTACTAAATTTCATCCATAAAGACAAAGGGTATACTTGCAGAGAGAGTGGATGTAAAGGCAATCTATTTAGTCTACCTCATAGCTGATATGAGCCGAGGCTCAACGGGCGAGTGAAACAAAGGCCGTTTTGTGTCTGGATGGGTTATGCAATGTTGAAGCGCAGACTTTTATTTCTTCTGTCAAATGTGTGCTATTTTCAAATGGTTGGTTCGCTCTGCCAAAGACTTTAATTGAAATCTTCTGTTTCGATTGCATGCCAGTGAGCTCTCGATATAGCAGAAAAGTTTGCTCTGGGACAGAATAAATCACCATCTGTTATCAAAAAAGCAAAGCCACCTTAGATAACTGCAAACTTATGTTTAAAAGCTTTATGTTTATGTTAATAGATGTTTCTTCTCAAGTTTTAGATCCCAAGGGTTGATTTTTAATTAAAACCAAATGTTGTCTTTCCATTTTAAAGTCAATGTGATACTGTATTATATTACTTTTAATATTATTATGTTTTAGTTTAGTTTAAACACTTTGAAATGTTTGATTGTTTTCAACCTGCAAGAAAAAGTGTCAAGCTGTCATGGGGCAGCACCCTTTAAAGGGAACAAATCATGAAAATCTGACTTTTCCCATGTTTAAGTGTTATAATTGGGTCCCCAGTGCTTCTATCTACCCCGTAAAATGTGAAAAATTATCAACCCAGTAACTTAAGTTTTAAAGGACAAGTTCGGTATTTTAGACTTAAAGCCCTGTTTTCAGATTGTTTATGGTGAAATAGAACGGTTTTGACTGAAATTTCGACATTTGCGGCTGCCCTGAGAATTTTTGCTTATTTGTGTTTCAGCTCAGACCTCTACAATGGGTTTAATGGTGCACTGGAACAATCCTTCCTAAAATGCATTAAACTTTCGTTTACAAAGACATGAAACTCACCGAGTGGTCAGGGGTGTTCACTGATATGCTCACACAAAAATCGCTGCAAAAGATGCTTTCCAACAGGTGTTTTAGCATTCGTTGTTAACTTGTGGACCTATTTTTCCAAACGGCTCACACCCGTACATTCTTCCGCTTAGAGCTTGAATAATAGACACTCCAGCCCAGGTGGTGGCGCTAATCCGCCATTGCCAATTGCAAGAATAGAAACAAAGTTCCCGGCGCAGAGTAATACCGTACCTCACAGGACATCTAATACAAGTCAATGGAGTTGGTAAAAACTACGATAAAACCTGTTGGAATGCGTCTTTTGCAGCGATTTTTTGTGTGAGCATACCAGTGAACACCCCTGACCACTCGGTGAGTTTTACGTCTTTGTAAACGAAAAATTTATGCATTTTAGGAAGGATTGTTCCAGTGCACCATTAAACCCATTGTAGAGGTGTGAGGGGAAACACAAACACGCGAAAAATCTCAGGGAAGCCGCAAATGTCGAAATTTCAGTCAAAACCGTTCTATTTCACCATAAACAATCTGAAAACAGGGCTTTAAGTCTAAAATACCGAACTTGTCCTTTAAACCATTCTTTGCAAGCATGTGAAAAAATAGGTCATTGAAATTTGGCTCCCCTTGTGATGTCAAAAGGGGATAAAACCAGCCCTGAATCTGCACTATCCAACCACTGCACTGCCATTTAGTGCAGAGATCAGATCATTTGCATTTTAAAGGACACACCCAAAAATGGCACATTTTTGCTCACACCTAGAAAGTTGCATACTATAATAAATTATCTATATGATATTTTGAGCTAAAACTGTACTTTGGGGACACCAAAGATTTAATTAACATTTAAAAAAAACGTCTGGTAAAATGTTCCCTTTAAGAAGGTCCTAATGGTATACCACATAGGTACAGATATGTATTTGGTATCAATATGTACATTTGTGGTCCTAATAGGTGCAAATGTGTATTTGAAAGGGTACTGCCCCAGTTCAACCCAAAAGCTGCATTGTTTGACTCCATGGTCAAGTCAAATATGGACATTTTTTAGTTACATTTTTTAAACTAGTTTGTTCACATTTTACCCAACCATATTGAAAACCCAACCCATGCTTTCAAACATGATAGGCCTATACTATATGTGGAAAACTCCCTGCTGGACTGACATTATTATATTTTTAAATTATGGTTCCACAGGTGTAAAAAATTTGCATTGATTTTCATACCAATTATGTCTGTCAAACAGTTTATCCCCTAGAAACTATTTCTATAGCAATGTATGTGAAATTTTGTATTATTGACCTGAGGCTCAGTGCCAATAGAGTCACGTCGCTATGGGCTGTTTCTCACGATTACTACGTCAAAGTTTATTATGACTTTGCTGGTAAAGAGATTTACAGATCTGAGAAGCGCCTGACAGGACGTCCCTTCGGATAGACAGTGTTTTCTTATCATTGTTTATCAGCAGGTTGTTAGATCCGCTGATGCATTCCACATGCGCCGATCAATCCAGAACATAAGACAATAACCCACAGATTGTGAACTTTGGCTGATTCATGAAAACTCGCTGCTGTTTGTGCTAAATACATCTACAAAGTACTACAGGAATAGATGCTAAAAATAGATGCGTTAATTGTTTGGTTTTTTTTAAATGCCTAAAATAAAATGGCCATGTGTTCGCAGACCTTTCCAACTTTTCTTTCTTTTACCTCACCTAGTTTGATAACGATAGTTACTACAGACAGTCAATTTCAGTTGTTATGTTTAGGACTGCTAAACTATGCACAAGCTTGAAGATGGAAGCTGTCATCCACCTGCTCGGTTGTCATGAAAATGACATATATTGATTCATCGCTTTGCATGAGCTGGTTAGGCTGGTCCCTTTTTTCTTGAGGGTGAAAATCTTGAACTTGTCAACTTGCATTGCAACTGCTATTATGATGGTAAATGAATGTAGTAGACCCTGCAGACTCGCCTATTATATGCTTTATCATACACTGTAAAACTATTCCATAGAAATTGCAGCTGGGTTGCCGGTAATTTACCGTAGATTTAAATTTATGTTTTTTACTGGCAATATTTTGTTCAAAGTTAAATGAAAATTAAACATTTACAAGTCTTTGTCTTTACAGAGTAAAACTAAAAATACAGCATCAAGCAAAACATTCTGGGAAACAAAATCTAAAGCAAAAAACAGAAAAAGGTTGATGATGATTTCTGGTTCCCAGAATGCTTTGCATGAGGCTGTTATTGTAGTATTCTGTAAAGATAAAGACTTGTTAATATTTAAAATTTATTTAACTTTGAACAAACTCTTGCCAGTAAATAACATAAATGTAAATATACGGTAAATTACCGGCAACCCAGCTGCAATTTCTATGGAATTTTTTTTACAGTGTAGATTATAATACTTAACCTGTAGTGAAGTTTTCAAAGTTTTAATGCAGTTTCAATTTATTAAAGATACATTGGGCAGCATTATAAAAAAGATTGAAAAAATCCATTAAAATGACCCTGATATCATCCAGTTTAAGGCGACTGGTATAACAGTTAATTATGAATTAAAGGGATAGGGGATCAACCAAAAATGAATGTTTGTAACCAAACCGATCAGAGGCCCCATTGACTTCCATAGTGTTATTTTTTCCTATTATGATAGTCAATTGGGCTTCTGATCGGTTTGGTTACAAACAATCAAAAATTTTTTATATGTGACACTCCAACTTTTTGGAAAATATGCTCATTTTCCAGTTAAACATTTGATTTTTACCATATTGGAATCCATTCAGCTGATCTCCGGGTCTAGCGGTACCACTTTTAGCATAGCTTAGCATAATCCATTGAATCTAATTAGACCCTTAGCATCGCGATAAAAAATAACCGAAGAGTTTTGATATTTTTCCTATTTAAAACTTGGCTCCTTTGTAGTTACTGTCAGGATTTCGGTATGATCAACTGCACTTTTGTTTGTTTACCTTTTGTCTCTCACGTGTGCACTCTCTGTCTCCTCCCTTCTCGTTATCCCTGATTGTTTTCACAGCTGTCTCGCGTTTGTCTCTCTCTATTTAATGTCCAGTTGTTTTGTTCTCCTTGCGCGTTCGTTAGTTTCCTCCGGGTGCTCGTTGCCGTGTGTTGATCGGCTCATGTTGGTCTTTGTTTTGTTTATTCCTTTTGTTTCGCCTCCAGGACTCGGCTGAGATCTGAGTGAAGCCCTCGGATCGTGTCTCCTCTCTCCTGCTCTTTCGTTTCTCGGTTGGTCTCCTCACAGCGGATTATATCCTCGTGAATGTTTACCCTCACCCGCAGTCAGCGTGTCTCGTCTTCAGACTAGAGCTGACTTCTTCGTGCTCTCTCGGTACTGTGCCATCCTGTGTACTTTGTGTCTCTCTCTTCCTTGCTCACCGGTGTGTTTTGCTTTTAGACTGGATCCGGTCGAGCGCTTTTTGGATTACTGCAACCGAGTGTCGATTGTGTTAAAGAACACCCCAAGTGGATTACCGCAAACCGAGTGTCGATTGTGTTAAAGAACACCCCAAGTGGATTACCGCAAACCGAGTGACGATTGTGTTAAAGAACCACCCGAGACCCATTGTGGATTACTGCAACCGAGTGACGATTGTGTTAAAGAACACCCCGAGACCCATCGTGGATTACTGATACCTGAGTGACTTTTGTGTTATTCTTTACCTGAGATCTGTGTGGAGTTTGCTCTGTTTCTTTACCTGCTCTCTTCTAATAAATTTTATTTGCATCAGATTCCCCAGTCTCGTTCCTCACAGAACGAACGCGCCAAACATGGAGTCTGCAAATGACGAGTCTGTACAAGCGGCTTTGGTCCAGCAGGGGGCAAGATTAGACCAACACTCCTCTTTACTTACGGAGGCTTCTCATGATTTTCAGCTGCTATCTGGTCGACTGACTGAGATCCACAACAGATTGGAACAGGTGGCTCAGGTCATCGGGGAGAGAGGAGCATCCACATCTTCAGCCGTGAGTACCAGCGGATTTGACAGAGAACCCCAGGCAGTTAACCCACCCAACTATGATGGTGACACCAAGACTTGCAGAGCCTTCTTATCTCAGTGCTCCCTAGTTTTCGCGCTCCAGCCTCGGAGATATGCTGCCGAGTCTTCTAAAGTGGCATATCTCCTCTCTCTTCTAACTGGCAGAGCGCGGGACTGGGGAATGGCAGTTTGGGACGCTAAACATCCCTGTTGTGTGTCGTTCGAGTCTTTCCGCTCTGAGATGATCAAGCTCTTCGACCGGTCAGTACAGGGTGATCTAGCTGCGGCCGAACTGACCCACCTCGTCCAAGGGAGATCATCTGTGACGGATTACGCCATCGAATTTCGGACCCTCGCCGTGTCTAGCGGGTGGAACGACGCAGCTCTGAAAGCTCAGTTTTTAAGAGGTCTCGATGAAAGAATTCAGGATGAGATCGCGTCTCATGACCTTCCCGTTTCCCTGGAGGCTGCCATCGATCTGGCTCTCCGAGTCGAGGCTCGTCACCGGCAGCGGAGGGTTCGTCGGTCTTTTCTACATCTTTCCTCCGACCCCTCGCTGTGTGGAAGTCACGACACCCCTACACCATCTCCCTCCTCGGTAGAGCCAATGCAACTGGGTCGGCTCCGGCTTACCGCAGAGGTGAAGCAACATCGTCTCATCAGTGGCCTATGTCTCTACTGTGGTAAACCGGGGCATAAGGCTCTGAACTGTCCGGTAAAAGGGTCTGCCCGCCGGTAGCTCCGAGAGTATCGGTGGGCGTTTCTCAGATCAACTCTTCTCTCGGATCTCGTACCTTACTGGCTGTCTCTCTCCATCATGATAACCATGTGTTTCACTCGCAGGCTTTGCTGGATTCTGGTGCCGAGGCGAGTTTCATGGACGTTTCTCTAGCTGAGTCTTGGGGCATCCCTGCTGTGCCTCTCTCTGAGAATATTTCTGCATTTACGTTAAAGGGTCAACACATGGCAGAGATCACTCACTGCACCCCCTCTGTAAGTCTTTTTGTTTCTGGCAATCATCGTGAGGATTTAAAGTTTTTCTTGTTACACTCTTCCCAGTCACCCATCATCTTAGGGCATGACTGGTTAACCAAACATAATCCTCACGTTGATTGGCAGAATAGTCTTGTCCTGTCCTGGTCATCGTCTTGTCATGTGTCTTGTCTTGGTCCTGCCCCTTCTGGTCCTGTTTGTCCTGTTTTACAGATTCCTGCGGTCGATGTCTCGGGGGTCCCGGCGGAGTACTCTGATCTTCACCAGGTGTTCAGTAAGGCTCGAGCTATGTCCCTACCTCCTCACAGATCGTATGATTGTGAAATCAAACTCCTCTCAGGTACTTGTCCGCCTAAGGGTCGGGTTTTTTCCCTTTCTGGTCCTGAACGAGAGGCTATGGATAAATACATAAACGAAGCTCTTGCCGCCGGTCTCATTCGCCGCTCCTCCTCCCCCGCTGGGGCAGGTTTTTTCTTTGTTAAGAAGAAAGACGGCTCCCTTCGCCCTTGTATTGATTATAGAGGGTTAAACGACATTACTGTTAAGAATAAATACCCTTTACCTTTAATGTCAACTGCCTTCGAATTACTACAGGGAGCTTGTGTCTTCACCAAGTTAGATCTGCGCAACGCTTACCACTTGGTGCGCATTAAGGAGGGCGATGAGTGGAAGACAGCATTTAATACCCCTTCGGGACACTGGGAATACTCCGTTTTACCGTTCGGCCTAGCGAACGCTCCTGCTGTCTTCCAGACTATGGTAAATGAAGTGTTGGGAGACATGATTAACAAATTTGTCTTTGTGTATCTAGATGACATTCTCATCTTCTCCTCTTCTATGCAGGTACACACCCAACATGTTCGCCTAGTCTTACAACGGTTATTGGAAAATCAGTTATTTGCTAAGGCGGAGAAGTGCGAATTCCACAAGGAGTCGGTTACGTTCTTGGGTTTTGTTATCGCTGCTGGAGAAATTCGTCCCGATCCCGCTAAGATCAAGGCGGTCGCTGATTGGCCAGTACCCGACACGCGTAAGGATTTACAGCGATTTCTGGGCTTCGCCAATTTCTATCGGCGTTTCATCAGAAATTTTGGTCAGATCGCTAAACCCCTTACTGTTCTTACCTCGACTAAAGTAGGTTTCCGTTGGAATAGCGAAGCTCAGAGAGCCTTTGATGAATTGAAGTCCCGTTTCATCTCTGCACCTGTTCTTTCTATTCCTGATCCGGCTCACCAGTTTATAGTAGAGGTAGATGCTTCTGATGTCGGGGTAGGCGCCGTCTTGTCTCAGCGGTCACACATTGATGGGAAAGTGCATCCATGCGCTTTTTTTTCTCACAGATTAAACCCAGCAGAACGTAATTACGACATCGGTAACCGGGAGCTGTTGGCGGTTAGACTCGCTTTGGGTGAATGGCGCCACTGGTTAGAAGGAGCCTCGGAGCCCTTTCTGGTCTGGACGGATCACAAGAATTTAGAGTATATCCGTTCAGCCAGGAGATTAACATCCAGGCAGGCTCGCTGGGCACTCTTCTTTGATCGTTTTAACTTCACCCTCTCGTACCGGCCTGGTTCTAAGAACGTAAAACCCGACGCTCTCTCCCGTCTGTTCGGTAGCTCAGAGCCCGAGCGATCCGAGCCCGTTCTCCCGGAGGGGAGGGTGGTTGGGGCTATCATCTGGGGCATCGAACAGCGGGTGAGGGAGGCTGGACGAGGGGTGGAAGTTCCAGAAGGGTGTCCGGTGGGTCGTCTGTGGGTTCCCGAGGCGGTACGTTCCGATGTTGTCCGGTGGTGTCACGAATCCAGGTTTGTCGGCCATCCTGGAGTTCGGAGAACATTGGCAGCCGTCCGTCAACGTTTTTGGTGGCCCACTATGGGTTCTGACGTCAGACAGTTTGTATTAGCCTGTCAGGTTTGTGCTTGTAATAAAGCTTCTCATCAACCACCTGTTGGTCTGCTTAAACCATTGCCCATACCCTCCCGCCCCTGGTCTCACATAGCCCTTGATTTTGTCACCGGCTTACCGGAGTCTGATGGTAACACTGTTATTTTGACTGTGGTGGATCGTTTCTCTAAAGCGGTCCATTTTATTCCCTTGCCCAAACTCCCTTCTGCCAAAGAGATGGCTCAGGTTCTGATTAATCACGTTTTTCGTTTACATGGTCTTCCGACTGACGTGGTTTCAGATAGGGGTCCTCAGTTCATCTCGCGCTTCTGGCAGGAGTTTTGTAAACAGATCGGCGCCACCGCCAGCTTGTCTTCTGGATATCATCCGCAGACCAACGGACAATGTGAACGGGCTAATCAGGATCTCGGCCGTACGCTCCGCTGTCTGTCGTCCCGTTATCCGAACTCATGGTGCCTACAGCTTCCCTGGGTCGAGTACTCTCATAATTCTCTCCCTGTTTCCTCGACTAATCTGTCCCCGTTTGAAGCCTCTCTCGGTTTTCAACCTCCCCTGTTCCCATCACAGGAACCCGATGCAGCGGTTCCGTCTGCTCTAGCTTTTGTCCAAAGGTGCAAACGCACTTGGAGGAGAGCTAGAACACTCTTATTACAAAGCTCCAGACGAATCAAAGCTGCGGCTGACCGTCACCGGCGACCTCCTCCTCATTATATCTGTGGACAAAAGGTTTGGCTTTCTTCCAAGGATCTGCCTCTCCGTGAGTCATCTCGTAAGCTGGCTCCGCGATTCCTTGGGCCATTCAGTATTGTCAAGGTCGTCAGTCCAGTGACAGTTAAGCTTAAGTTACCTCTCTCCCTTGGTCGGGTTCACCCTGTTTTCCATGTATCCAAGGTTAAACCTGTGATTTTTGCCTCCATTAATCCCCCCGTCTCTGCCCCCAAACCCCCCGCCCCTCTACTAGTGGATGGTACCCCTGCCTATTCGGTCAGGAAGTTACTAGATGTTCGCCGCAGGGGCAGAGGTTTTCAGTATCTTGTGGACTGGGAGGGATACGGTCCAGAGGAAAGGTGTTGGGTACCGGCTCGGGACATTCTGGATCCTGGGTTGATCGAGGATCTCCGCCGACGACAGGGTGAGTCCCCTCCCAGGCCGTCTAGTGCCGGCCTTGGGGGGGGGGGGTACTGTCAGGATTTCGGTATGATCAACTGCACTTTTGTTTGTTTACCTTTTGTCTCTCACGTGTGCACTCTCTGTCTCCTCCCTTCTCGTTATCCCTGATTGTTTTCACAGCTGTCTCGCGTTTGTCTCTCTCTATTTAATGTCCAGTTGTTTTGTTCTCCTTGCGCGTTCGTTAGTTTCCTCCGGGTGCTCGTTGCCGTGTGTTGATCGGCTCATGTTGGTCTTTGTTTTGTTTATTCCTTTTGTTTCGCCTCCAGGACTCGGCTGAGATCTGAGTGAAGCCCTCGGATCGTGTCTCCTCTCTCCTGCTCTTTCGTTTCTCGGTTGGTCTCCTCACAGCGGATTATATCCTCGTGAATGTTTACCCTCACCCGCAGTCAGCGTGTCTCGTCTTCAGACTAGAGCTGACTTCTTCGTGCTCTCTCGGTACTGTGCCATCCTGTGTACTTTGTGTCTCTCTCTTCCTTGCTCACCGGTGTGTTTTGCTTTTAGACTGGATCCGGTCGAGCGCTTTTTGGATTACTGCAACCGAGTGTCGATTGTGTTAAAGAACACCCCAAGTGGATTACCGCAAACCGAGTGTCGATTGTGTTAAAGAACACCCCAAGTGGATTACCGCAAACCGAGTGACGATTGTGTTAAAGAACCACCCGAGACCCATTGTGGATTACTGCAACCGAGTGACGATTGTGTTAAAGAACACCCCGAGACCCATCGTGGATTACTGATACCTGAGTGACTTTTGTGTTATTCTTTACCTGAGATCTGTGTGGAGTTTGCTCTGTTTCTTTACCTGCTCTCTTCTAATAAATTTTATTTGCATCAGATTCCCCAGTCTCGTTCCTCACAGTTACATCGTGTACTAAGACCGACAGAAAATTAAAGGTTCCGATATTCTAGGCAGATATGGCCAGGAACTATACTCTCATTCTGGCGTAATAATCAAGGACTTTGCTGCTGTACCAAGGTTATAAATCTTCGGGGTTTTTTTAGCTTGATGCTGATGGTCTAATCAGATTCAATGGATTATGCTAAGCTATGCTAAAAGTGGTAGAGCCAGACCCGGAGATCGGCTGAATGGATTCCAAAACAGTAAAAATCTAATGTTTACTCTAGGATAGCTGGAAAATTAGCATATTTTCAAAAAAGAAAGTGGAGTGTCCCTTTAAGTCCCTAAAATGTCCTTAAATATATCCATAAAAAACTTTTTGTTTCCAGTTACTTGATGATTTGAATTTAATGCAAATACATTTTAGGTATAGTTTATGTGTCCAAAAGGATCCTGGTAGCCTAAGCATTGTGTTTAGCGTAACTCCCATTCCAAAACACTCACATTTACAAACACACAGGGAGAGGTCTTGGCACCTTTACTTGTTGTTAGAGCTGTGTGTTTATCCATAGGGATTATGGTTTGTATTGTGTATGTTCCCGTGTGCAGAATGGCCCTTTCACTATTGACTGTTGTGCTTCTGCACTGCTGTTATGACCTGCAGCCTCTCCCACTTTTCCTCTCCACGGTTGCAACACAATGAATTTGTTGTTTGTGTGTCCATTAATTCCAGAGAAACCTCCTTCATTCTTTCTAGTTATGGACTAGACCTTTAATATGAATTATGAATATATATATATTATATAAGGCAAATGTGAGTGGTACAGAGCTCAACTGGTGCAGAGGGTTGACCGAGAATAACACAGGCAAATGATCTACCAACAGTCGTGTTTTCCTACTCCCTCAAACAAAGACTTCCTCAAAGAAGCTCTATCTGTCAATATAGACGACCATAAGATAAACATGTTTTGTGATGTTTTGAGAAAGGTTCATGTAACTTAGCTAGATTATAAGCAGCGAACACACAAATGCATGGATCACAATGCAACCACAAACACCTGCATACTTTATATAAGCTGTATATAAATAAAGCAATGCATAACTGAATAAATAAATGAATGAAACAATGAGATATTTATCTAAATATTGAATAAATGCTAATAACGATCTGTTTACATTCCTTTCATTCATTTTTTAGTTAACAATGTATGAAGATATGTAAGATACTGGGATATGTTTCTCAACCCTCCTTATCGCTGGCCCACACGGTAGGCCTATTTGTTGCAGTAGGAGTTTAAATAAGCGGCGCTCGTGTGTTTTGTCTGCGCTGTGAAACGCGCTTCCGTGGGGCGTGTGCTCGTCCTGCAATGAGCGCGCAGTGCGCGTTCCACAGGCGCAACAGAGAGCACTGCGCGCCTCTCAGCGTCTCCAAAAACAAAACATGGGACTTGAAAGGGAAAAAGCGGAGACCAGCGTTATTATGGATGAAGACGAATTCAACAAATCCATTGAACCAATACTGGGGAAACAAAAAGCGCACGTTTATTCAGCGGTACCGGACAGAGACCCTAAAAATATTAACTCACACGTAAAGGTAAGTAGGACTTGTACACACTATCTTACTGTAGTATATCACTTTTAATTATTTAATTTAAGGGATTTGAGCTGTTGTCATAAACATTAATAAACTGTAAACGTGTTTGGATTACTTTCACTTGTGTAGTGTAGGGCTATGCGAAATCTGTTCACGTGCATAGCATGCATACTTTCAGTCCAGCTTTTTGGTCTCTCTCTCTCTCTCTCTCTCTCTCTCTCTCTATCTATCTATCTATCTATCTATCTATCTATCTATCTATCTATCTATCTATCTATCTAACTCTGAGTGAGTAAATTGAGATACTGATTATATATTTGACTTCACAGGTTGGCTTTGAAGACATCATCGCAGAGCCCATCTCTACCCACAGCTTTGATAAAGTGTGGATTGGCAGTCATGCTGTGTTCGAGCTGGTGAAATATGTTGTCTACCTGTTCCTCACCACGATTTTGGCCATTCCCATGGCATTTGTTGCAGGGATTGTTTTCGGGATCCTCAGCTGCATACATATTTGGTATGAAAAGTCTTTTTGTTGGTGAAGCCGTTGGCACCGTGTAAAGTTTTCCACAGTCCAATTGCAGAATATTTGTCTTGGCCACTTCCCATCTAGATAAAAACGGGCACTGAAAAACACTGCAAATAGAAGTTTCTTTTTTATTTTATTATTATTCTTTATTCAGACTACTTGCAGTTATATATTGTAGTTTACAAATGCACAAGCGCACAAAGATATTTGCACAGTAGTGTAATGTGGAATTTCACTAATGGTGGAAAACGTTGCGTTGTTAGCATGCAAGTGAGGAGTTTTCTGTGACCCCTTTGAATTTTGACACATGCAGGCAGAAACTTGGCAGAACGTACTGGTCGACCCTTGTTTGTGCTGTGTTTTAGGTCAGAAGCTCTTTCATGGTCGATGTCCATGAGCTAAACGCGGCTTATTAGCACACGCGGGTGTTACGACCCTTAACAAGCGTGACCCTATTAGCTTAGGAGTTTTGACAAATTACTCAGATAGAAGTAATAGCTCAAAGGGGTATCAAAATAAATCAATGCTATCTTCCAAAACGTATACACTCACTTAAAGGATTATAAGGAACACCATGCTAATACTGTGTTTGACCCCCTTTCGCCTTCAGCACTGCCTTAATTCTACCTGGCACTGATTCAACAAGGTGCTGAAAGCATTCTTTAGAAATGTTGGCCAATATTAATAGGATAGCATGTTGCAGTTGATGGAGATTTGTGGGATGCACATCCAGGGCACGAAGCTCCTGTTCCACCACATCCCAAAGATGCTCTATTGGGTTGAGATCTGGTGACTGTGGGGGCCATTTTAGTACAGTGAACTCATTGTCATGTTCAAGAAACCAATTTAAAATGATTCATGGTGCATCATTGTGCATTATCCTGCTGGAAGTAGCCATCAGAGGATGGGTACATGGTGGTCATAAAGTGATGGACATGGTCAGAAACAATGCTCAGGTAGGCCGTGGCATTTAAATGATGCCAAATTGGCACTAAGGGGCCTAAGGTGGAGTTCAGGAGATTGTCTTGACCAGGACCACACCCCTAAATGCATTGATGCAAAGGCCATGTGATTGGTTGATTAGATAATTGCATTAATGAGAAATTGAACAGGTGTTCCTAATAATCCTTTAGGTGAGTGTATAATCACTTTCTCAAGGCACATTTCAACAGAGATAGATAGATAGATAGATAGATAGATAGATAGATAGATAGATAGATAGATAGATAGATAGATAGATAGATAGATAGATAGATAGATGAAAACAGTATCGTGCCCCTTTAATTGGCACCACTTAGTACACCTTAGCAATAACTAATAACACATCTTACGTGGTATCTCACCTATTTTTCATCCTTTACGGGCGAGTCACGCTTACTGACAGCTCTATCATATGTGCAGCCCAGAATGTCAACAACTTCAAAGATGATGATTTAGGGGAAGTGTCTGCGAAAAGCTTTTCAATCTTTCCAAACACTACAGGGAATATTTTTTCACCAGAACAAAGACAGGATCAAATTCACCTTAATAGGATCTTTAAATAAATCCTGTGTATTAACAGCACACGTGATGATGAGCTGTCTTCTGTTTGCAGGGTGGTGATACCGGTGGTCCATGGCTGCATGATGACTCTGCCTCCCATTCAGGTGATCTGGACCAGTTTGGTGGACACGTTCATACGACCTCTCTACTTCAGCATTGGGAGGTGCTTGTCGTCCATCAACATCAAGACTTTGCAAAACTAAGATGTTTTCTGTAAGCTCCACATTGAAGTGTTTCAGCTCTTCTGCTGGATGATGTACAAGTCCAGACTATCTCACCCGATACTGTTGCAAATCTTTCGATCGGGTTTATTACCTTGTTAGACCTCATTATTGAAGGTTATCTCCTGAAGGATCATTTATCCTTGCCATTCCAAAACACAGAAATGGGGAACAAAAATCCTGTATTTTATTACACAACTGCAATAATCATTCCAGACTTTTTTAAAGGGTGGTGTCAGTGTGAACATGCTTTTTTGGAGTAAGCTTTTGTATTATAAGACTTAAAGGGACGGTTTACACAAAATGTAAGTTTTGTCATCATTTACATCTTGTTCTGTGGAGTACAAAGACAATTTGGGACTGAAAGCCTTAGTCACTATTCATTTGCAATACACTGATAATAAAGTATTGAAAGCATAAGGGTGTGACGAAAGATGATGATGATGACAGAGTTTTCATTTTTGGGTCAACTATCCCTTTAAGATGCTCTGATTGATGCACAGTCTCAATATGCATAATGTGATACGGCAATATAGGATTATGATGTGTTTGTAAAGAAGTAAAAAGAAAGAATAATATAAAAAATGATGGAACTACTTCCAATAGGGAAGTAGTGATTTATTGAGGGTAATAATATTTATATATTTACAGATGAAAGGTTTTTATACAACAAGACTGAATAAGATGCTGTTATGTTTAAATTATATAAATCTGACAGCATTTTAGTGCACAGACTATATTTATAATTGTCAGGTACATGCCTGTTAAAGAGCATTCTGTACAAATATACATTAACACTGTTTTAACACTGATTTCTTTATATGATGATGCATGTATTATTCAAAATGGCGATTAATTTGCCTTGCAAAGCTGCGTTTAACGTGCTGTTTGCCATGGATTGTGCTTTGTTAGTGGCTCCACGGGCTAAATGGAATATTTGACTGTGCAGTGGAACATAAGAGGCTCAGGTGCCATATCCTCGCCCCTTTTAAATGATGTCATATGGCAAGCATGCTGAACACAACTCAGTTTAAATAAGTATAAAGAGCTACATGCACCAAATAAATAAAATCTTAAAGTTGAAGATGTGTTTTTTTTTCCTTTATATAAATGATAGACTTTGGGTTTCGCTTTGATCTTACATCATACAGAGTTCACAGTGGAGTGAGCAAACCTGAGATGATTTAGTGCTTTGTTCCAGGAGAAATGCTCCAGGTGAAATTTTCAGCTCGGCAGGTTGGCCTGAAAGTGTATATCTGCACAAAAATCTTGCAAAGCAGGACCTTGGGAAGGTTTTGGCTGTAGATCTGCATTCTCTTTATCTCTCAGCTGATTTTTTGGTGTAATGTCTCATTAACCATATTGATTTTGTGCTATGTTTTGCACAAATATAATTGTGCATATGATGACTATAGATGTAGATGTTTGTGACCCTGTCTGTAAATCCTGGTTAAAGTCTTATAATCTAATGAAGAGATTTGGAGCATGAACGTTTTATTGATTTCTCATTGATTTGTCATGATCTAACTCAGTGAATATTAAAGGCACCAAGGTTATATTTTCACAGAATGTTCTTTACATTATTTAGGGTGATATTATGAAAAACAAAAAACTTTAAAATTGACTTTAGCTGGGTTTTCACATTTATATGCTCTTTATAAAACCTGCATGTTCACCTTTGGCCACAATCATGGCCGTCTTTGTTTGCATATTTTGCATCGCCTCTCATATTTCTCATTATGCAGCGCCTGACCTTAGTTAACTCCTGTAAAAGAAAAATAAATGATATACAGTATAAGCACTTAAATAACAAGTTAAACAAAGGTGTAATAAATCATCAATAACAAGTAAATCAAAGTAAAAAAATAAAATATGAATAACACAAACTATAAGCTTGTATATTTGATGTTGTTGAAAACATTTTAAACTACTGTAAAGTGTTTTGCCTTAAGGTAGATTTTGGAATGCAAACTCACTTTACCGCATAGTGCACGTTTCAGGTATATACATACAGTATATAATCAGATTAGCTTTATTCCAAACCGTATACCATTGTATAAAGTATGGATGCTTAACGATTAATCGCGATTAATCGTTAGCAGAATAAAAGTTTTTGTTTACATCATATATGTGTGTGAACTGTGTATAATAACTTTGTATAAATAAATGTACACACATGCATGTATGTTTTAGAAATGTTTACATGTGTATATACGTTTGTTTATTTATGTATAATTTATAAATATAAATACTTAATATATACATTTTTTTTTCTTAAAATTAAACATGAATGTGTTCATATTTATATATATATATACATATTTATTATACACAGTTTACACATGTGATGTAAACAAAAACTTTTATTCTGCTAACGATTAATCGTGATTAATTGTTTAGCATCCCTAGCGCTGTTACAATGATTAAATAATCACCTCATCGCAAGTGTTTGACCTAATCGCGATGATTTCAGATCACCGCAATGATTGCTCATCTCTTTAAAAAACACAAGGGGGAGCTGCAGAGCCTTTATAAATGAGAACATGATGGCGCTCCTTAACTGACAGTGTAACGCAATACATTGCAAAGCAATTCAATACAGTTGAAAAAACAGCAATTTCAAATTTAGGGAAGTGAAGGATGCTATTCTTAAGGATCTGTAAGGAATTGATATTTTTGTAGGCATAGACATAAAACAAAGATTTAATTTAAATAATCACAACAATGTGTGAAAATTACTTCATGACCAAACAAAAAAAGTGTATGAATTAAATGTCAAAGTAATTAAACAGAAAATTAATTAAGTCCTAAATGTAATGGGGATTTTTAAATGGATCAAATAGTGAAGGGAAAGCAGTCAACAAGTTTCCCACACTCTTATATTAAAGGTACTCACTGGGACAGTACCCTTTTAAAGGGTCCTTATGTACGATTTAGGTACATTTGGTACAAATATGCACTTTTGAGGTACTACTATGCACACTTTAGGTACACAGATGTATTTCTTAAAAAGGGTACCGCCCGAGTAACAGCTTTTGTGCCACTATTGCTGGTTGCACTTGAATGAAAGGGTGCATATTATTTGCTTACTACCGTGGGTCTTATTCTTCCATTGTGTTATTTCCTACTATTTTATCAATTGGCAAACAGCATTAAACAGTACTTTAGGTGTGTCCAGACTTTTGGGTAGTGCACATGGAATTTAAGGGATTGTTTGCTACACTCGGTGTCCAATTAAAACTCCCATGTGGGAAAAATCACGTCAAAAATCTCCACCACTAATAAGTCGTGTTTTTTGAGTGACAGACTAATGGAGGGTTTCAGGCTCATTCATTAAACACACACTGCTCATGAGTGACTGAGAAACTCCCACCCTGTGCAACGAGAGGATTCAGAGCAGATAAAATACCGTTCAATAAATAATTTACCCTATGATGGGAGTCTAAACGTAAAGAGCCAGTGTGGTAGTGTTGGTCGATGTCGTTTCAACTCCCCACGCCTCCCTCAGTTTCCTCTGTAAGTGATTGTCTTGTTTCCACACACTGATCTGAATGCACTTCAGGACAGCATGACTAGCGGATACAAGGACGGGACACCTGAAGAGGTAAGAATCACTTAAATATTAGCTTTGTTACCTATTTGGGGGGCAGTTGTGTCTCTTAATCGATGTTTTATTGTGTTTTAGCTGGTTTGTTTAATCACTTTCCGGGGTGTATCTGGATTTAAAGGCGGCGTGTTGGCACCATGGTCCACTATTGGCTATTTTTCGCGCATGGTGGCCAAATTTGCCGTCTTATCTTTTCTGGCACACACTTGCGAACATTCTTTCTGTACGTGTCACGCTCAACTGGTAACAACTGTGAAATATTACCCCTGCTTACTCGTTTATTATATAAAGATACATTTTAACATATGTATGCTAATACTGCATGGAACGATAATATTAAAATCTGTTTTTATGATTTGATTACATATACGCAACCGTGCGTAAAGGTACGTGCGCCTGCGCCCAAAAGCACGTTCACGGGGCGCGTATAGGTAGACTACTCCTTACCTCAGGAAAATTAACCACGGTTTAACTACAATTTTAAACATATTAAGTATAGTTTTGGGGATTTATTTGCAGTTTAATCATAGGCAAAACTTCACTACTAATTTAACCATGGCTTTTGCAGTTAAACAGGTAACATAAACTGTAAATGCGCCAAAACATGGTTACTTCACTTTGACTATAATATCAGGTACGTCTATGCATTTGGAAGACGCTTTCATCCAAGTTGTACATTTTTATGTGCGTCTCCTGGAAATAACAATTATTAAACTATAATTCATTTCTGAAACTCGTCCTAAAGCGTAGTTATTCTTAACTACAATTGTAATTAATGTATTTTAATTTGATATATTTTCTGTTTTGCAATACGAGCGCGTTTAACGCTCGTGCGCACAATGTTAAATGTCGCCCCCGTGCGGCAACATGGCTCACGCGCTGCAGAGGGGTGTGGTGCTTCATTTCAATCCGTTTAAAAGCGTCCCGTGCCAGGGCGGTGTACTGAGTTGCGCCCCAGTCTCCCCTCCAAGCTCATGAACTTTTCATTTTCTGTTTTCTTTGGAACCACAGGAATACACGCACTCACCTTTTATCAGGAAACAGGGCAACATTTACAAACCAAATAATAAAGAAATGGATAACGACAGCATCAACGAAAAGACTCTACATGATGTCCACACTAAAGAGATTGACCTGGTCAACCGGGACCCGAAGCATTTAAATGACGATGTGATTAAGGTACGGCAGTTTTGTTACACTTTTTATGCTTCTTGCATTTTTTCCTTATTTTTTAAACAGATAAAATGTAAAAAAAAAAAAAGTATAATAAATGCTATGCATAAATGATATGCATTGAATAATACAATAATAAGTAAGTTAGTAACTTTTTATAGCTTGTGTTTAATATAGCATAAGTGTTGCGTATTTATACAAATGGAAACATCTGGCATGCAATGCCCTTTGTTACCGTGGCATTGGAAACAATTATTGCAGCTGTCTCTGAAATGTGAAATGTTTGGGCTGTGGCATGGGTTTGTGAAATCTGCGCAGCTCTGCTTGCTACTGTGTTAACTCCCATGCAGTGAAGAGCTGTTTTTTATAGGGGAAATATTAAGACCTTCCTGTTTTTGAGAATCCTGTACACTTAACAATCTTAACAAACAAAAAAAATTTCCTGGGCGTGGGGTAATTCCCTGCATAGCAACTTTCCTATAAAGTTCATTGGCCCACATGGATTCAGCTGCTTGCTATGGTGATTTGATGACTGTACAATAAACAGCACCAAACCCCCTACACGCATCTCCACCCTGTTCCCACCCCTGCTGCGTTATTCTCCCTTTCATTTCATCCCACCACAATATGATACTGACTCACTTCCCCGAGGATACGTGGATATGAATAGTTCTTATGATTTGACCGAAAATGAAATCCAGAGCATTTTTTCGATTTATGTTCTGATGTTTGCTAAGGATTATGGGATTGAAGTCACAAGGGATTTCGAAGTTATTTTAGGCAAAACAGACATGCACATGCTTCTTTGATTTTGTCCTTAAAAGGGGTTAAGCCCATTGTCCCGCAGTGGTCCTGCGTAGGAGAGCGTAGAAGGGAATTCCCTTCTCCGTTTCACTCTCCGCGCACGGGGCGTTCCTCCAGCGAGACGTCCAGACCGTGATGCACACATGGTCCAAGTGCACTCCCACAGATATCCACATCAAAGATCCTTGTGTGCAGAAACACATGCCTAGCTTTCCCTCGGAACAGAACATTTTCCTCTCGTAAAAATGCGTTCTTTTAATAGCACACTGGAGCGGAGGACCACTTTGTAATTTTGGCAGTGCATAGTCTGTGGTCAAACCATACAAAGACTGCACTTATGACATTACACGTATCTCTTACAATAATTTACTATGGTTTTTTGTTGTAGTAAAAGTGTAGTAACCATGTTTTTAGCATATTAATAAAAAAAACATTGTTGAAGAGTTATTGTAGAAAAACCATGGTTGAATTGTGATACTTTAGTACTACGGTAACATTGTTTTTTTAGGTTTTATTTGTAGTACATTCTCTTAAAGGGGTAGTTCACCCAAAAATAAACATTTTCTCATGTTGTTACAAACCTGTATAAATGTCTTTGTTCTGATGAAAACGAAGGGCCAATCCGTTTCCATTCGACTTAGTAGGAAAAAATTATACTGTGGAAGTGAATGGGGCTCACGAAGGGTTTGGTTTGAAACATTCCTCAAAATATCTTCCTTCGTGTTCATCAAAAGAAAGAAATTTATACAGGTTTGCAACAACACGAGAGTGATTAAATGATGAATTTTCATTTTTGGGTGAACTATCCCTTTAAGGAAGTATATACTTGTATTACATTTATACATTAAGGGTGTTGAAGTGTTTCCTTGACTTGACAAACATAGGAAAACTTCTGCGGCCAATAGAATTACGGTAATGAGGCATTGGTGGGTTTGTAGTCACTGCACATTGCATTTAGAAATGAGTCATGGGTTGTTGCCATGGCGATGGAGGATTATTTTCGGACAAATAAACAGTAGTAGTTGTTTTTATGCGAATGGTGTACATCCACAATGATGCCATTGTTTTATCCCCACTGTTTAGTTGATGTACTGTATTTTGATGGTTTATCACTTTATTATGGATTTACGGAATACAAGTTGATACTTCCATCTTTATAGTCTGTTCCTTTAGCACAGTTTGTATCGTATTAGGTTAGCAATGCAAAGGTCATGGGTTTGATCCTCAGGGAAGTACTTTATAATAATAAAATATGTGTCGCTTTGCATTAAAGCATCTGCCACATACATAACATAAATGGTAAGTGAAGTCAGTTTATTTTACCTTTGTTGGAGTTGTGATATTTCCGTAATGGAAACTATGCATCCAGCCAATCGGTATATAGTTGAGATTAATGAATGGACAGACTTTATATACGAGTGTATAATTTGGAGTTTCTGTGCCAACTTCAACCATGATGGTTTGAAATCCTTGAGCAAGTTGTAATCTATTAAATTACTGTTATGAAACGTCTTCATTTGACTTTAAAACACACATTTCAGTACTGTAAGAACGCTCACTTACGTTATATTGTGTGGATACAAAACTAGCAGACATGCTCACTCAAAAACAAGCTGTTATATAAATATTAGCCTTATCTGGCCTCTTACAAATGACTGTCAAGGACATTGAAGAGTGTTTGTGTGTGCTTTTCATTGCGTAGTCAGCACAGTTTAAATAAACACATCAGAAGCAGGTGTACCATAGGACAGATACAATCTGTGAGGTCTGCCATCATTGTAAAGACCTGAACTAATCTTGCAAAATGGAATGGGTTTTGTATATAGAGGTCTTCTCTAAATGTTAGTGTTGGGTGACAGGCGCATATCAGATTTAAGTATGATGCAGAAGGTTTGAGCGTTTTGAGGTGACTGTGTGTGAACCAGGCCGTACCAGTCTGAGTGAACCGGTGCAGAGTACTGTACAATGTAAAGCTGTCGGTGAGGAATGTACTGTAGATATGAAGGGGTGGAGGAGAAATAGTTGTGGTTCTGGTAATGTCAGCTGCTGGATGAAGGAAAGTGCACTGTGAATGAATAGCGTGAAGGATGGATTTAGTTAAAAGTGCATAATTTACAAAATGCCAATACAAAGTGATATTAATTCCTAATGCATATTGTATCCAATTGAAGGCACATACATCACTTAAAGGGATAGTTCACCCAAAAATGAATGAATTTTGTCATCATTAACTCACCTTTAAGTTGTTACAAACCTGTTTACATTTTTTTGTTCTGCTGAACACAAAGGAAGAGCAGGAAACTGGAGCACCGTTGACTTCCATATAAGAAAGAAAAATACTATGGAAGTCAATGGTGCTCCAAACAATGCTCAAAATATCTTTCTTTGTGTTTAGCAGAACAAAGAAATTTATACAGATCTGTAACAACTTCAGGGTGAGTAAATTATGACAGAATTTTCATTTTTGAATGAACTATTCCTGTAATGCTGCGTTCACACCAAACGCGAATAGAGCGTCAAATTCGCGTCTACCGCGTCTAGTCTCCCGCTTGAACATTTTGAATGCATTTGCACGTCTAGAGCAAAATAGATGCACATAAAAAGCAAGTGTTTGAAGCTAAATTGATGTGCGTCCGAAATGCTCCGTCCGAAATTCCTGTAATGCTGCGTTCACATCAAACGCGAATAGAGCGTCAAATTTGCATATACTGCGTCTTGTTTGCCGCTTGAACAGTTTGAATGCATTCGCACGTCTAGAGCAAAATAGACACACGTTAAAAGCAAGTGTTTGAAGTGAAATTGATGTGCATCCGAAAATCTGCTTCTTGTGGGAGGGGCAAGTGCTAGGAGGTTGTCTGTTTGCAAGATTGGGCTGATGTTGATTGAGCATTCATCGAGGTTATCACTTCGTATTTGCTCTGGAGAGCAGAACAGCAGCGTAGGGGTCAGCGTCGCCTTGGGTCCACCAGACCCTCCGAAGGCGTTCCCAGTTCCCAGGCTGCGCCTAGATAATAATAATAATAATTAGTTACATTTATATAGCGCTTTTCCAGTGCTCAAAGCGCTTTACATATGAATGGGGGAATCTCCTCAACCACCACCAATGTGACTTCGGCCTGTCTCGCGCCCAATTTTATTCCTGTCTATATAGAAATATAAACTCGTGTCATATAACTCTGGGTGACTGCTCACAATATCAGTCGTTCCTACATGTTAAATGAGTGACTCCGGGCTGGCCTACCGCCACAGCAGCAAGCAGGCTCCTGATTGGTTAACACGGGCATCAGACGCAAATTCACATCTAACGCGTTAATGCACAAAAAGCACCATTCTAGACGCGCGAATGAGGCAAATTCGTGTCTACCACGTGTGCTAAAAGCCTCATTCGCGCCGCGAGACCTTCAGACGCGCGTAAACGCATCTTACTTTGACTTAACATTGAAATCATTCACGCCAGACGCTCTATTCGCGTTTGCTGTGAACGCAGCATTAAGATGTTGCTCTTTAAAAAATGATCAAGGTCCCATGTATTACCTTGACACCTGTTGCACAATATATTGAAATTATTGAAATGTTGCAAATGTGCATATCGCAATAGTTTGCAATAAGTGACTGATTTCAGTAGTTCAGTAGGTTATGTATAGTTTAAGAAAAGAGACTTGAATGTTAGTGCTTGATGATGATTGATTTTTCAAACGTATTGTTGTACATATCTATCACATTTGTCTTCAATATCGTACACTTTAATGCTCAGTAAGCAAAGTTTTTAGCAATTTCCAACAGTGCATATACACATTTGTAAATTTACAGTATTAAAAATATTTAAAAAATACAGTACAGTAACATAAATGTTTATTTCATGGCCAGAAAGAGAAATGAAAATGGTTAGGTAAATCAAAATGATGATTTTTTTGGTATTAGGACTAACATTCACAAGCATTCAAAATGATAGTTTACCCAACAGTAAAAAATAAATAAAAATATTAATAATAATTTCCTCATCCTCATGTTGTTTTAAACCTGTATGTGTTTCTTTATTCTGTTGAACACAATATAAGATATTTTGATCAATGATGTTAACTGCACAGTTGACGGCACCTATTGACTTCCATAGTATGATAAACAAATACTATGGAAGTCAATGGGTACCATCGACTGTGTCATTACCATCATTTACCAAAATATCTCATATTCAACAGAATAAAGAAACTCATACAGGTTCAGAACAACATGAGGGTGAAAAAATTATGATTTTTTTGTTAATAATAGAGTAACAAATGATACAATTCTGAGTGTAACCCTGAATTTTTTTGCCTCCAGGTGGACTTTGAGGATGTGATCGCAGAACCTCCCGGCACCTACAGCTTTGACGGCATATGGAAAGCCAGCTTCACAACCTTCACAGTAACCAAATACTGGTGCTACAGGCTGCTGACGGCCCTGGTCGGCATCCCGCTCGCTCTCGTATGGGGCATCTTCTTTGCCATCCTCTCCTTCATCCACATCTGGGCTGTGGTGCCGTGCGTGAGAAGCTACTTTATTGAGATCCACTGCATCAGTCGAGTCTACTCCATCTGTGTGCACACCTTCTGCGACCCGCTATTCGAAGCCATGGGGAAATGCTTCAGCAGCGTCCGGATCACCACCACAAAAGTGGTGTAGGCCGGAACTGGGAACGGTTGGCGACCAGTGGGATCGGGTGGGATGGGGCAATGGAAAACAATGTCCAACACAGGGATATGAAGCTTAGAAAAATCCTTTTTAAGGGTGATACAAAAGGTGCGGTTGTTGAGGGCTCGCACTGTATTTTGGTGGTCATTAGATTATATAATCCTCTCTGCTTGTGTTCAGTGAGTCTTTGATATTTGTTTTGGATCCCTTTGGACATAAGATCTGTTGCCCGATAATTTTGTAATTCGCCTTTTTGGTTTACCATTATAGGAACACCGCCTGACTTGGGACAAGGCTGTGAATTTGATTTCTGTGTTCTCTTTTTTTGACTTATGCATCCACTTCGTTGGTTCATAATAGTTTTTGTTTAATAGTTTAACTACGTTCAAACTAGATGTGTATGGTCACCCTTATTTGTGGTCATCATATGGGGTGCAATCCAAAGTATTTTGTTTTTGGGAGAGGGGTTGGGGTTATTTCGAAGAAAACGTAGGCATGACATCAAGACTGCCCATCACACTGCATGTTGCCACTGAATTTGTTGGTTGGGGTAACAGAGGTGCCCTCGCTGAACCCTTTGTCATATTAACAAAGAGACTGTTCCTGACTCTGTGACACATAATGCTTCAAAGTAGTTGTCATGGCAACAACTTTATGAGTGGCAGGGTGTACAACATCCATGCAAACTTTTTTTTTTATAAAAGCACATTATCACAGCTTTTACATAAACACATATTTGCCATCTTTGAAGATGAAGTACTTTTTTTGGAAATAATTATTTTTTTGCATTATGAAGTGACATCATTTGGTTTTGCATTTTATCCTTGCAAATGTAAGCAAACCTTTCTGCATTTCTCTGTGTTCACAGCTGGACACAAATACACACACTTACACACACACTGGCAAAGACTGGCAGCACACAAAATTTTCCAGCCCCATATGCTGCTGCAAAAGTAAAGTGGGGTATAGTATTTTGTACTGACATTAAGCTTACTTTTAAGTCACCTTTTTATCTAGTTGCTTTGACTTAATCACCTGCTTGTCTATCTGCTGTCTTGGTAGTTATTGCAATGCCTGATTCTGCCTCGGTAGATGAGATCATATTTTTATATGAAAAATTGAAATTCTTTTCCCTTGCTTTTATTGTAAAAATCACATAATGCCGTGCACATTAAAGAAAATTTAATATAAATCAGGTTGGTTTTTATTTGTCTGTATGATTTAACAGCTTTATTTGTCATCATAATTCCATTCAGCGAAGTGGCTGAAAATTAAAAACATATGAAAAATCTTGGATGCTTCAATAACTCATTGATATGCCCTGAAATGCATAGCTTTGTTTTATACTATGACATTGTTTCCACTGAAACAGATAGTTAGGACAGGACATCTTGAGGGGCTCCTCCCCCTTTAAGAAAAAGCAAATACCATTATGTTTATGAGAAGCAGAAGGCCAGAATGATGTCATAAATGAGAGATTAAAAGTTTTAAATCCTTATATCAACACTGTAAAAAAATATTTGCTACCTTAAATTTTTTTGTTAAAAGATTTACAAGTCATTTCAACTTACTATTATTTATCTTAGTTGAGTTTTTTTTAAACTACAGATGAGTTGTTATAACTTATAAAATCAAGACTACTCATAGCAACTCATCTCTTGTCAAGAAAAATAATGTAAGTTAACATGACTTGTAAATCTTAGTTCTAATCTAAAATCTAATAAAAAAAATTTAAGGCAGCACATTTTTACAGTGTATGCAATGTGAATTTTGTCAATGTTTTGGAGCACACTAGTTTATACAGTAGATATCCTTCAGACTAACATGTTCATATTAAAAGCATAAAAACTTCTATTTTGATTTCATGATGACTTCTATGCATTTGTTAAAGGGATAGTTCGCTTTAAAATGAAAATTTTGTCATGATTTACTCATTCTCATGTTGTTCTAAATCTGTATGAATTTATTTTTTATGATGAACACAAAAGAAGATATTTTGAGAAATGATGGTAAACACCCCGCAGTAAGTGACCATTGACTTCCATAGTAGGAAAAAAATATTTTGGAAGTTTTGTGATAAATGACTAAGAAAATATTTTGATAAATTATGGTAAGCACACAGTTGATGGTACCCATTTAATTCCATCATATTTTTTTTATTCCTACTATGAAAATCTATGGTCACTTACTGCTGTGTGTTTACCATCATTTCTCAAAATATCTTCTTTTGTGTTCACCAGAAAAAAGAAATTCATACAGGTTTAGAACAACATGCGGATAAGTAAATGATTAAAGAATTTTCATTTTAAAATGAACTATCCCTTTAAAGTGGTTGAAGCCATGCCAATTAATATTTCCTTATAAACTTTATTGTTTCAAGAGTATCCAGTTAAAACTAAGCACCTCTGCAAAGGGTACTTAAATTAAATAAAGAGAAATAAATCAGAATGCTTATTCATTTTAGCTAAACACCCCTGCTTGCTGGCACTTGGCTGCAGGGAAAATATTGCTCACAAAATATTCATTTTCACATAAAAACATTCACCGTTTTTCTCTATAATATTTTAAAGTAGCTGGTGGATCAATCTGTTTACCTGCTGCAGTACAAAGCTTTGGTTCAATGAGTAGAACATTACATTAATGTAAATAAAAATAAAGATCAACTGGCAAAAATGTTCCCTTTATTTTTCCATTTAAATGCAAAGCAACTATTTATTATGAGTCATTATTTAAAAGCTTAACTGGAGAGACATTTAGTAGGAAAATGTACATTAAAACCTGTAAAATGGTATTTTAGCGCCCCCTGCCATCGTCACGGGATATGACAGGAGAGCCGAGGACAGCTGATCACCTGTTGCCCCTTGTGCTGTTATAAAGTCACACATATAATCCAATTAGCTGAGAGGTTTAATGTTTGCTAACGAAAGTATGTACCTAACAATATTTAATATAATATTGATTTAATATTGAATTATTTTTGGATTTTGTCGTGTTCTTGTACTTGGTAGCATTGCAACACAGAGGTCAAGGGATGCATCGATATGATTTTATTTTATTTTATTGGGGGGCTGGGGATGATATCGACTTAAACAGACACCTATTGGCCAATACCGACACCAATACCGATATTAAACACTTGTATAAAATACTATACAGTTGGCCTCTTAGCTAGTTTATTTTTGCATCAAATTATTTTTACTGAACATTGGATCTATTTAACATTCAACTGACCAACATAATAATAGAGGCACAAAGTAAGATAAAATTTTGGCTTTTTCCAAGAATTTGAACAAATTAGACTGCAGACATTTTCCTGAAATATTCTTATTCTGACTATGGCTCACGTGAATGAGCAATCTCTCACGTGATTAACTAGGCCTACGTGATTTACTATTTTTCCTCCAAAGCACGTCCACGACAAACTCTTTGTACCGATTTTATTTAGTTTTAGAAGTATTTTATAATTTTGATAATTTTTTTTTTTTAAATGCTGGATTATGCAAAAGACATTAATGCCTTCACGCAGTTAATCAATAAACAATCGGTATTATCGGTGCATCACAAGTTCAAACCCGAGGAACACACTAACTTACTGATATAAATGTAAAGCTTGCATGCACTGTAAGTCACTTTGAATATAAGTGTCTGTCAAATGCATAAACATCTACATATAAAAAAATCCCCCCAAAAAATCATCCAATATCTTCAAAATATTTACTACTGTGAATATGCACAAAGAGATATTGAGTCAAAGGTCATGTTTTGCATCTGTTTGGTTGTTATGGTACACAAAAAACATCTGTAATTCTTCAAGTTAACCACATATCTGAGGTCTTTTACAAGAAGAAGAACAAAGACCTCAGTCACAAACCCTATCATGTTCAAACCTTTTGTGGTTTTCATTGCACATCATGACGTTACGGCTGTAACATCATTTGTGATAGAGAACCGACGGTACGTTTCTCTGTACACTTCACTACCAGGTGTTCATTCCCCGTGGCAGCACAGCTGAATCATAATCACCACAGTGACAAACACATGAGAATAAAACAGTATACCTCATTTCGTTCTGTATATTCAGCTGCCTGGAAAATGTAAATCAGTGGAAATGGTGTTGATTTCTATCCATTCTGTCTAGCATACATTTCTATTGTCTGTGAGGGTTAAAATGTGTTTTTTTCCTGATAACTAAGTTTTAATGTGCCCTAAAGTGGAACTGGTTTGTGTTTCAAAGGCATTCAGGAAAATAACATACTGAATGAACAAAGGAAGATTTCAGTGACTAACACTGTTTGTAAAACTGTAACAAGACCAGAGATCATGTGCCATCTGGTGTAAAGACCAGATGACCAACCATGCTGACTAAAATAAAAATAAAAAACTTTTTATTTTTTTTTTGTATCCAATCCTGAAGTCTTTATTAGGCTTTATTTTACTCAAGTAAACTAAAAAGGTCTATCTTACATGTTTTTAAAAACACTGCATACTTTAAAATTGAATTGTTTGTGTTGGCTAGATTTTCATGTCAGCTTTTTATTAAATTAATCTCAAATCTGTAACCTTGAAGGAAAGCAATGCCAACCGGGTGAATTCATCATCTTAAGTGCTCTAAAACTTTACTTTGAGCATAAGTATTAAACAAAAGTTTATAGCTCTGTGTTTAAAATATCAAACCTTTTATTTCTGGAATAACAGTGTCCAATCCATTTCTGTAATATATTATAGAGACACTGTCTGTGTTTGCTCAGGGCTGGGATTGTGCACTTATTGTTGGTTTTATACACCATCCTGCTTTCATCTCTGACAATATTACAATATTTATAGTATGCATTACAGTATTTAAATCGTACATAATTAAACAGCATTTTTATTGTATGTTGTTATAAAATCAAATCTGTTGTTTAAAGCATTAAATATCAAGAAACCTGCTAATGACATGCTTTTCAGCAGCCAATCTTTAAATGGTCATGCAATATATGGATGTCAAGAGGGTAGTTAAATTATTTCTGTGCCAATGAGAACAACAGCTAAGAGCCTTCTCCCAAATGAACAGTGGCAGGTTTAATTGGTCAGCCATCAAGCATTTACAGTAGGAGAATGACCAGGTCAGCATTAACCCAGTTCCTATTGACCCCTGGGTGATAAATAAAACCTAAGTCTAAACAGTGTGGGTAGTAAACCTAAATGAAGCAGTTTTGTGGTGTCCTCCCATTCACCCTGTCAAACACCAGATCACACCTTTAATTGATGAGTAGTAGGCTTATATCAAAATTTGTAACATAAATCATTTGAAACATTAAGAGTGGTAAGCATCAGGTCACCACTAGGTGGCGGTAGAATACATTAAATAATACCTATACGTAATAGGATATGGAGTTTGTGGGATACACATCACAAGTGAACATTAAAACAACATACTATCCCAGTCATCCCAAAAATATGCTGTTTTCATTTTTTTTGTGATATTTTGACATTCGCACACCATTCCACCCAAAAAGAAACGATAGTCACAAAATATTTGGGAGATGTGTCATAAGCCACACAAAAAAACAGTAACATACCATGGCAGGTGTTGGATTAAAATACCGCATAGCTGGATAGAAAGTCATGGGCCAAAATTTCACACTTCGGGTTTAGTGATTACTGAGTGGTAGCGTAAAATCGATCAAGATCAGCAAACCGCTTCCCTCCATATACTGTTTGAACAAGAATCTGACAAAAAAAAGGCAGCACCCTAGATATGACACTTATGGATTAATTTGCGAAAATGAGTGCACTAAACAGTAGAGTATTTTGTTTTTGTATGTAATGCAGTGCAAACTCATTATTAGTAACATGAGTTAGTGGTTTATTATTGATATGCTGTGCTCACTTGATCAACAACAATAGACATGAATTTTCACGTGACACAATGCAAAATACTGTACAATTGTAACTAATTTACAACAATTGTAACTAATTTAGAGTGAATTATTATTATTATTATATTGTTATTAAATGTTTTTATGTTTTTATTTCTATTTTTTAATATTTTTTTATATAACAAAGTAATTGTTTTCCTCACGTTGTTGTTTACTTCTTCGTTTTGCTAACATCGTCGTTATTAAAGTTTTAGTGAATTTCACCAACAGCCAATCATCGCGCCCACAGCCCGTGACGTAACTGTCAGTGATTTGAGTGCACTCACCTGAGAAACCCATATTCTGTCCAATGGCACGCGCGACGCGGAGTAACGGCACGCAGCTTTTGTGGAGAGAGAAAACACGAGCCTTTTAAACTGATGTGACCCACTGTGAAAGTGAGTCACCCGAGTCTCCTTTCCGTTCAAGTGCAGTGACTGAGCGATCACGGGACTGAGGAACGAGAGAGGGCAACTTTTTAACAGAAGGGGTAAGAAGTCACCGCTGCATCTCACCTCGAGACCGCTGACATCTGGCAGAAAAAGCGCGCGTGCGTGTCGAGCGAGACGGACAGTTGAAAGATGTGATTATTTCTTGCTTCTGTCTCCGACAGGTGTTTTTATTTGACAGGTGAGTGAGTGTTTTTTATTTATAAACTGTTAAGATGTGTGAATAAGATGTGTTAGATGTATAAGCTATTTTTTTACCTCAGTCATGATGTTAAGTATGCTAAATGTATTCAGGGGACTGACTATTAGGCAATACCACTTTCTTAATCCATAAACAATAAACATAAACCATTAAAAAATATATTTTAAGCGTAGTTAAACGTTTTAAAGGAAACTGCGCTTCATTTGCAGACAAAATGAGTCATTGTGAGTAAGTTTTGTTGAAACGCAGATATGGAGACGGAAGCTTTTTGGTACTCTACGTTAGGTAAAATAATAGTATTTGAAAAAGAAGAATATATTTTCTTAGCAATAAATCTGTTTTAATAAAAGAAAAAACTGCCAGAGCTACAAGAGAACAAGTGTTTAAAGTGTGCCAAATGTTTTGTTGCAGTAATTTATGTGACTTTTCATAAAACGAGTTGCTTTAAATGAGGATAAATACCTGAATGTCTTTGTCGCAAGGCTGTTATGGTTGGAATGCCGTTTTTAACGCACCTGACCCATTATGTAAACATATTGTTAAACATGTTGACTGGATTTTTACGTCATATAGTCACAGTTTTTTATGCTTGTAATATGCACAACCATTCAAAAGTTTAGGGTCATTTACTTATTTTCTACTCCATCACCCTTTGATAAGCAAATGGCGTTTTGCCAACTACTGTAGCTCCTTGAGGTCTCAGACTGGGATATTTTGTACAATATTGATGGAGTTCAAATCTATTATGGGCTCTTATTGGCTGTTTTTATCAATAGTCAGTGCAAGTAATTTATAAAAAAAATATGTTTCTAATGAAAGAGATGAATACGTTGTAGTTTAAAATCATAAGAAACATTTCAGTCAAGTGACCTTAAACTTTTGACCCGTAGTGTGTGAGTATGAAGTGCTTTACTTTATGCTTATTTTTAAACATATGGTTTGCAGTTAACTGAACTTGAGTCAGCTGCATTTGCTTAGATAACTGTAAGGATGAATCCCCTCACCCTTAAAAGCGACCTCATAGAGAAAGCGTTTAAGTACCCCAACAATAAATCACTTCTCTGGGTCTACCAGGCTTAATTGAGTTTATCAACCACTCCCTTGAGAAGGCTGTCTAAAGTTAGACTTGTCACCGCAGTGCACTCAGCGTAGCCTGCCTCTGATGATTCGCCACAGCCACAAAAGTGCTGTCTAAGTCAGAAGCACAAGTACCATTTACATTTGCCCTGTTTCTTTTATCCATGGATTGGTCACACGCATTGAATGGTGACTTATTGAGGCTTTCGGTCTGTGCTGGAGTAATGCTGCTACAATGCATCCAAACCATTGATATCATTGTTATTGCGCTGTGTGTGGTTGTGATTTACAAGTGTCATTTGTCCAGCGCAGCTTGTCTTAGTCACAACTCCAAAAAGCTTTTGTGTGCTTGACTTTGTGCACTAATGGATTCTATATATGGAGTCATACTAGAAGTCTTTTAGTATACTATTTATTTCAATATGCTAAGTTAAATGATGGTTTGATGCTAATGGTTTTATAATAAGCTAAAGCTATACGTATTAATTTTTTTATTTTTATTCTGCAGAGGAACAAAGATGAGAATTTACTATCCTGAAGCCACTTGCATCCTCATCGTTCTTCAGACGCTGGGGTGGGGCTTGAGTAGTCAATGTAAGGAACCAATAGAGAACTACAAACTCAACCTTTCTGTGACCTACGACCTCCCTTATTTTATATCTGACACCCCTATCCAGAAGCTGTTGGAATTCAATAGAACTGTGTACATAGGTGCCATCAACAAGCTTTATGCTCTGTCAGAAAACCTTACAAACATTCATGAATATAACACCGGACCCGTGCAAGACAATCCAGGCTGCAATGTGGAAGATCACTGCGCTGGTTGTGTACCCCCCGGAGCAAACGGCATGAACAACACCAATATGGCCCTGGTGGTGGAGACATTTTACGATCCTGAGCTCTTTAGCTGCGGGTCGGTTGGGAATGGCGTCTGTACCCGTCACGTGTTAGAAGATGCTTCCCTGGATGCGGAAGTAAGTTGCATGTACTCGAAGAAAAACGGCGGTAGCAACCACGGTTGCCCAGACTGCCTGGCTGGTCCCTCAGGTACTCAGATCCTCAATGTGATGAGTAGCGGTGTGGTACGGTTCTTTGTCGCTAACTCTGAACCTCTTGAACAAACTGAACCTCGTCTCCACCATACCATCTCTGTTAGGAAGATGAAAGAGACTCAAGACGGCTTTGAGTTCTTCTCAGAACAGTCCTACATGGACCTCGCTCCAGGTTTGCGCGGGAACTTCCCCCTACGCTACGTCTACTCCTTCCAGAGTGGCCCGTATGTGTATTTCCTCACCATCCAACGGGAAGGTGCCGGCTCGAACGCCTATCACACGCGAATAGTACGCATGTGCTCCTCTGATCCGGAGATTCTGCGATACGTGGAAATGCCCTTCGAGTGCATTTACTCTGAGCGCAGGCGGAAAAAGCGCTCGCCGCAGGTGGTTTTCAATGTACTGCAGGCCGCGCACGTGGCCAAGGTCGGCTATGACTTTCAGCAGGAGATGGGGCTGAAAGAGGGCGAGGATGTGCTGTTCGCAGCTTTCGCCCGCAGTAAACCCGACTCTCCGGAGCCCACCGCCAGCTCTGCGGTGTGCGTTGTCTCCATCACTGACATCAATAACTTCTTCAAGGATTTCATGCAGAAAGGACACATAAGAAAGCTGTCTCACTTCACAGGATCAGATGAGAAGACTTACAACCAGGTAGGAGCTTGTAATAGCATCAGCTGGTTAATCATGTAGTGTTTTCTCATTTACTAAATGTACCCGCATCTAGCTAACTGCTGTTTTGGTAATTGTCTAACATGATATTAGCTGACCCTTTCGAAACACAGCCCATCAGAGAGCAATTCTGACTTCTTGTCAACCAAATTGCTTGTCTTTATCCTCTGGCCATCATAAATCACTGACCCTTCTCGTCTTATTTGTCTTATCCATCACCATTCATTGGATCAATCGGTAAATCATGCCGATCAATAAATGACAGGAATTTAACTGCCGGTGACTCCCTGAGGAGCCTGTCGATAACTGTGGGACTATTACCTCCAGAGTTCATTATAAACATAGTCATAAAACTTTGTCACCATGCACATATATCCATGTTAAATAGCAGTAAATATGCTTTCCTAAAGATATAAAAGCAAAGCATGCTGAGATACCCAGCTGATCCAGATCTGCAAAAGCTTGGCTAGCTGCAATTATCAGATGGAAAAGGCGAGCGAAAAACACAGATTTGAACTTTTCCAAGTTATTTCACTGCATAATTATCAGTTTAGTTTAGCTGTCTTGGCAGTCAATTTTTAATCATGTTGTTGGGTTGAGAATGTGTTCACAAGTGTATAACAACTGGGTTAAGTTTAAGGCTATGTTTGTTTGACGTCTTGTTTAACAAGCATTGCTCATACTGACTGTTCTCTGTGCTTGCCTGTGATGTCTTATCAGAGTCCATACAGCGGGAAAACCCAGACCACCACCCAGCAGGTGTCCTTCAACCGTCTCTAACAGTCTTTGTACTCGTGGATTTAACAGTTCATATGGGCCAGACCATAGCTGCTGGCCTCGTACCCCGAGTCAAACAGTTCTCCAATCTGGTGCGCTTGTTTCAGTGCCCTGAACTTTATCTTCCCAAACTCACAAAGTGCTCTCAGTCATTTGTCACGGGAGAAAACCTGCAGGCTCCACTCCAGACGTTTTAAATATTTTTGTTCTGTGGATCTTTGGTCCAAACACTGTCATCTGCTTAGAGTCAGCCGCGGTTTTGTCAGCTTTCATTACATGGATGTACAATAGCTAAAATGGCTTTTAAAGTACTCGGTTTGGAAACATTTCCTTAGGCATTTTCGAAGAATTGTTTGTTTAACTTTAAGAGGTCCAGGCATCTTAAAAGGCGCCATAAGGCATAGTTTTTTTATTCAGCTCAGCTGTTTGCAATATAGTGTATATCAATATTTATCTATATGTTAGCGTGTAGCTGTGCATATGTGTTTTTGGTGTGTCTGAGTATGTTTGGTGCCATCATTGAGAATTATGAGACCGGTAGCATATGTTACACAGAGTCTGTCTTATCGTCCCATAAAGAGGCAATTGACAGAGTGTCATAAAACAGTTATGCTGTAAAGAAAGATAATAAATTGATCCCAATGTCTTGTTTTGCACTTACCGACTCCAGCTGGTTGGCAGTGCATTGCCTTTATGGAAAAACAATGGGTATCTGACACTAAGATGTACTTCTGCTTTTATTAGATTTAGTTTTGCTTTTCTGTTTTATCTGTTAATATGGAGCCATAGTTATTTTAATATCATATTGGATAAATTGCCAAAGTCTCTAATACACTCTTACCCACCGCTTTTATACTTCACCCAAGCTCTTAAATGTATCGATCCACCATTCTGCTTTTGCTCAGCAATATTCGTTAATAAAAAAGACAGAAATATAGTCACAATTGTTTGGAGTGATGGAGGAGCGCTGCACATATGTCATCCTGAGTTGGAGAGCTTTGCACCCCCGAGAGCAAAGGGAGGGGGACACTTGAGACCAGCAATAACAAACAGCCACATTTAAGGTCAAAATTATCATTAGATTACCATTGATCAGTGGAACAACTGGCAAATGCTGATTACTTTAAAATTGAATCTGAATCTTGATTGATTGCCGTCTGTAATATAATTCCTAAAGAGGGAATTTTGATTGACAGCCGTTTTAATTATTACAGCCATTGTGGCTAAATGAACACAAGCCTTTAGACGGAGAAGAAAGTGTAAGATAAAGGCGCCAGTGCAACATCGATTCCAAGTTACTTTGTGAAAATTTCCCACGTTTTTTTCTTTTGTAATGCTGTGCATAACCAAATATCAATGCAAATTAGCAGGAGAATGAATAACACTCGGTTACTGGAATGTTCAACATGCATCTCGTGTCACACTGTAATACACTGTTTTGATAATGTAATAACACACTAATGTGCCAAAGTTGGCACGTTTAGGCGCGTACGTGCCTTAGCTTGTTTGTGCCCGTACCCAGATGTGTTTGTGCAAAATGGTCAAATCTAGATCATCAAGGCACGGGCTCAACTCTGGGAGGTGCACTGCCAAGTCGCAAAACCGTGCTGAAAGACGTGGTACTTGTTGTGTCCTGTCTTTGTTTGAAGATGAGCTGTTTGCACGGTTGCCTTGCTGTATGCATGCATACATGTATGAAAGATGTGTTTTATGGGGGTGATTTGTGGTTCGTACAGGGGAAGTTACTAAGTCACCGTGAATCAGTGCTGGCAAAAACTCACAGGTGGATGTGCGCAGCTGTGTGTTTTCTCAAAACGTCAAGCTCATGCGGTGCGTTCACGTTGGCAGCTTTGCCCTGGTGGGAATCCTGCGTGACTTTGGGCCATCATTGGAGCTGGAGCAGACTGAACAGCTGGCATCCAGGTGCACACCGGTCTGCATTTTGGGAAAAGAGGGTGTGTGAGGATGTGTCCTTGACTTTTTGGCTATTTTTGGCTGTTTTCAGTTAGGACACATCTTCTAAAGTGTTCCCGTTTCTATACTGTGAATGTATGTATGGTATATTATATTTATGACTTTGAAAATGGCTTGTTTTCCTCCAACTGATGTTTACGCTCATAAAGCAGATAAGCAGCATACAGCCATAACTGATAAAGCCAGCACTTGCAATCTGTCCTTTGGGAGGAGCTTTCCATACCAACAATCCTATGGCTATGATTGGCTAAAACGCCAATGTTTACGCTAGATTTATTGCACTCCGGCTTCCTCCTTTAGTCTTGTGGTGGCTGGCCCATATTCAACATATTTTTCAGCCTGCAGGCTTAAAATACTTGGGCATAATTCAGAAACATGTGTAAGTGTCAGACAGAAGAATAGTTTGCTTTTGGTGAGGCTGATGATGAGTCAGTGGCCTACAGGCCTATTGAACCATCTCTGGTATTCACTATACATCCTTTTCCTCATTTTTTCCTCCTATGGTAATTTCCTGCTCTCCGCCAGGAACCTCAATACTTGGTTAAGGGATAAATCAAGTACCTACTGAAGCATTTAATGAACCCAGGCAGGTTGGAAATTCAATCAGCCTGCCAACACCGCTAAACAAC